>NC_137811.1:44135342-44185342 GCF_963921795.1 Nannobrachium achirus | reverse complement strand
CAGAACAGAATAGATGATGGGTGTCAACACACACGCACGCATGGGGCGTCGCACCAAATTCTGGGCCCTGGGTACAAGGATTCACTGCGGGCCCCCCATGAATGTTAACTATTGAAAAATAGCAGATATACAAGCTCACAGCGCGGCACCGAGTGCCGCGCTGCGAGCTTGTAGATCTGCTATTTTTGAATTGTGAAAATGTGTACAAGAAACCCATGTTTCCATGTCAGTGATGCTCATACTTTTTCATGTGAAGGACCCCCAAAATGAAATGAATTTGGCCACGGACCCCCATCTCAAAATATTTAGTTCGAGGGACCCCCCAACCCCGGAAGCAAAATTTGAGTTACAAAATAATGTTCGCTTAAAAAACACACATTCAAAGATTTGCACACATTTACACAACTTTTCAAAAAAATAGCAGATCTACAAGCTCGCAGCGCGCTGTGAGCTTGTATATATCTGCTATTTTTCAATAGCTAAAGTTACTAGGGCCCCTCCACCTTGGGCCCTGGTAACTCAGTCCCACTTTCCTACCCCTTGTGACGCCCCTGCACGCACGCACGCATGCACACACTAACGCACGCACACACACACAACTCCATGACCTCCTCTTCCTCTCAGAGACTTTTGCACTCTCTTTCCTCTTTCTCTCTACTTTTCACTTTCTCTATCTGTTACCCCTACTTTCAGGGGCGTCACAAGGGGTAGGAAAGTGGGACTGAGTTACCAGGGCCCAAGGTGGAGGGGCCCTAGTAACTTTAGCTATTGAAAAATAGCAGATATACAAGCTCACAGCGCGGCACCGAGTGCCGCGCTGCGAGCTTGTAGATCTGCTATTTTTGAAAAGTCGTGAAAATGTGCGCAAATCTTTGAATATATGTATTTTTTAAGTGAACATTTGTAACTCAAATTTTGCTTCTGGGGGGGGGGGGGGGCTGGAACTAAATATTTTGAGATGCGGGTCTGTGGCCAAATACATATCATCTTCGGGGTCCTTCACATGAAAACGTTTGAGCACCACTGACATAGAAACATACATTTCTTGTGAGCTTGTATATCTGCTATTTTTCAATAGTTAACATTCATGGGGGGCCCACAGTGAATCCTTGTACCCAGGGCCCAGAATTTGGTGTGACGCCCCTGCCTACTTTCGCGCAGTCTCTGTCTCTCTCTCCCTCGCACCCAGTCTTGAAGTGACGTTCATAAAGTCATTTGATTGCCTACAGAACATCCCTAGACTGGATGGTGCTGCTCGGTTGTTGTTCCTCCTTGTTTCAGTTTTGGTAACAAAAGCCTGCTGTCTCTTCGTATTATCTGCGGTATGATTCAGTGATATTGTAGTGCAGTGTGGTCTCACCGTTACTGAGGCATCTGTTATAGTTCTATACTGGCCTGTACTGTAAGAGGATTTATCACCCACCAAGCGCCACACACACACACACACACACACGCACGCACGCACGCGCACACACACACACACACACACACACACACACACACACACACACACACACACACACACACACACACACACACAGCCCTGACCTGCAGGCAAATCTTCTGGTGCCAGCTGCCTTCCCTGACCTGAAAGTCCCCTTTCCCATGTCCCCTGGTGTGGTTCAAATAAATGTACATGTCAAGACTCTTTCTACCCCCCAAAATGTCCCTATAGCAGAAGATTTAGAGTACCTCTATCTTCGCTAGTGTGCCATTGCCTGGATCTATGAATATGTTAATGTGGCATTAACCCTGCAATGCCTTTCACCTCAGAAAGTTGAGTTGACGTTACTTTCTCTGCCACCAAGTCAAGACTGACTCCACCAGTGCCAAAGCAGCTGATTTAAGCCAGTAGGATTATAACCCATTTTGATTGATTCAAAAATATATTAGAAGGTTGCATAGGAAAAGGTAGTTTCATGACAGTACAGTTCACTGGTACATTGAATGACAGACCGATAGAACACACTACTATGCAGAAGATATCATCAGAAAAACACAACCCTGTAATTGCACAAAGGCTGGAACTGTCGTGATATCCAAAAACAACAGATGAACGACTGTATTTATAGGACCAGATTAGTAGTTCACCCCCAAAATGACTTTTTTTATATTGATTACTCACGCCATGGAGACTTGAGTTCAATAATAATCATAATAATAATAAATCAATTTAGTTTTTTGTCACATTCCTACTATAAAGACAAAAAAAAATTATTACAATAAATGTACCCTGACTGATTACGAATCAATGGCGATACATTTACTATAATCAAATACAAAAACAATATTATTGAACTCAAGTCTCCATGGTGTGAGTAATCAATAGAACAAAAGTCATTTGGGGGGTGAACTAGGACTCGCTAAACTTCAAACACATTACCCAATGAGGTCTACATTTGGACGTCCGTCAAGCTTAGCTCTGATGCGAAGGTGACGGACAGTCGATTTCGCCCTCCGTTGATAGACAAACCCTCCGCCCCCTTTTGTCTGCCCCTCTGTTCATCATGGAGGGGCCCTTGAATTGCACTTTACGGTGGTAGAGGATCATCCGGTAAGCTGTCTACACGACTTGTTAGCTCAGGCTGATGCCCCGGTGGTTGTCGATGCGTTGTAAGCCTGGTAGATCAGCTATTTTTGGCAAAGATATTTGTTGTAGAGCGTAGACGAAAAAAACAAGGGAGTCAAAGTATAGACGCAACCAGTGGTGTGATATGGATTTTAGAAGTGTGGGTCCTCTAAATTCATGACGTCATGCACGCACACTGTTTTTATTGTTAAGTGTGTGTTAAGTGTGTGCATATGAGGCGCGCGTGCGTGCAGCAAAATAAGTGTGGGCTCGCCGAGCCCACGCGAGCCCATGGCATCTCACCCCTGGACGCAACTAAGGTCCAGTTTACTGTACATAGTATATACCAGGGGTAGGCAATTTTAGGCACAGGTGCCAAAATTGGCACAGGGGAGGGTGATCACTGGCACACAGACATAAGAAAAAAGAAGAAATAAAGATTGTTATGTATTGTATATGGACATGTTGGAAATAGTTTATTTTTGTGTCATACTGTAATTAAATGGCAATGTTGATATGGCACACTGACTCTCAGGAAAATAAAAACATGGCACCTCAAGTGAAAAAGGTTGTCGACCCCTAGTACTATAGAGGGTCTAACTAAGCAGAACATACAAGAGTAAAAACTAAGTGTTCATTATCAATTTGTAACTCAAATTGCAGTTGCAGTGCACAAACAGTTATATTATGTAGGGTCCCAGACTTCAAATAATTGTAGGACTGTGCCACTCGGACACGTCCATTAACAGAGTGCAGGTATTGGCTTCATGATGGTGGCTGCAGAGTTACTATAATCAGGGACGTGCTGGGCCCCTGATTCAGCCCGGGAAAAAGAGTTGGAGAGGCCCTCATTGCGCGCTATAGAGAGAGATCTCTCTCTATAGCGCTAAAGATTTGCCATTTCAGATCATGACAAGTGACAAGCCAGTGGGCCAATTACATGAGTTATATTTCGTCGTTGTCGGGTGGAAACCTTGTACGTCCAAAACCGTTTGTTTTGTATTTATCATTTTAGAAATGATTTAAACAGTGAAAACAGCCGATCTACAAGCACACAACACCTCGCACCGCGAGGCGTTGTGTGCTTGTAGATCTGCTGTTTTCACTACTTTTGTGCGACTGCCTTGTATGATGAAGCAGGGCTTTGCTTTGCGAAAAAATGTATACATTTGAAACTTGGAGGTATACGAGGTTTCTGTCCGACAGTGACGATTTACTTTGTTGGCCGCCCAGCCCCCAAAACGGAACGAAGGCCGACATTTTTTTTTTCCCCCCTTTTTTTCCCTTCCAGGCCGGGAATGAACCGGCCATTCGGGAGTTGTCCCGCTTTTCCCAATGGCCAGCACGTCCCTGACTATAATAGCACAGACACTGCACTATAGCTGGAAATGGCTACATTAAAGCATTTACCAGATGCATAGACGCACATGTACGCGCATTACACACATGCACACGCGTGTGTCCGCGCACGCACACTCGCACACACCACTGTAATGACTTTGGCTAAGTAGCTCTCAAAGTTGTAAGTGACTTTCAGCAATTTTCTGCTTTTCACTGCAGTTTCTGTCTCTGCCAGATCTCCGTTTACACCGCACTGTCTTCTGTGAACATTGAGCCTGTGTGTGCGTGTGTGTGCGTGCGTGTGTGTGTGTGTGTGTGCGTGCGTGCGTGCGTGCGTGCGGGTGTGTGGGTGTGTGTGGGTGTCTGTGTGCATGCACACGCATGTCCTTTTTTCTGCATGTATCATCTGCTTATAAGTTGCCATTTATGTCTATGTACAGAGCGTATGTCGACATATGGTCTTAGTCGTGTGTGTGTGTGTGTGTGTGTGTGAGATTAACTGTGTGTGTCTGAGCACAGTATATATCTGTCTCTCCCCATATCTCACTTTGTGTGTGTGTGTGTGTGTGTGTGTGTGTGTGCGTGTGTGCGTGTGTGCGTGCGTGCATGCGTGCGTGCGGGCGTGCGTGTGTGTGTGCGTGCGTGCGTGCGTGTTGGGGTCAGTAGGCTGTTGAAGTGCGAACGCTTGGTTTCTCCGCTCTATGGGATGATTTCCTCAGTCAGCAAACTGCATGCTGGGCAATGGAGCCATATTATGATGAGATTAACTTTAACGGTCATGGATTCCTGATCTGTCGAACAATGTTGCTTCAGATTATGATGTTCACTTGCTCTCTCTCCTCTCTCCTCTTCCCCCCCCCCCATGGTCTTGATGCCGCTATGCAGGGTGTCTGTCCTGTCCTGTCCTGGCTAGGGATTGGACAATGTGAAAATTTCATGTCACGATTATTGTAACCAAAGAAACTTTGATTTATGATATTATCACAATATCAAAATATCCCCAACATCCCTTATCCTGGGGTGGAACATTTGCAAAATAAAATTGCCGATCTACAAGCAACGCGTTGTGAGCTTAGATCGGCATTTGGTTAAGTGAAAAAAGACTGTATCAAGTACGTTACTTACATCAAGGTACAATTATAGAGGGCTTAAATGGTCCCGGATGTGCAGCTAGGCAAATAAAATGTGAATTGATCCCAGTGCATTAAGGAGGACAATTCCACGATAAATCTAAATCTCCACGATACGATTACTGTGAGTGTTTTTTTATCACGATAAATGATACTAACGATTATCGTTCCATCCCTTGTCCTGTCCTGTCCTCCTCTTATACAGGCAAGGCACGCAATACATTTGAAAGCCATTTTATCATTCAAACAACCGAAAGTTGTACAAAAAAAACTATAGATGCAGTTTTTTTCCCAGAATGATTTCCCCGACAATATAATTGGCAATTGTAATTTAATCATAGGCTACGAGTTCTGAAAGAGATAATGTTATTTGGTGAAAGGTAATCATATAATACAGTCATTTGTGGAAATAACTTTCCCAACACACTAAGATTTGCACTATAATTATTCCCACTTCCAATAGATAGAAAATGCAGAGACATGATTGGTCTTGTTACATAATCTAAAGAAAAACTTTTAATTATTCTAACTATCTACTTGTCTGTATGTTTCGGCTCAGCTCACCCAATTAAAGATCTGAAACGTCCAATTATCGCTCATCTTCTCCAGCAACTATGATATCAAGGCAAGCATTAAGTTATTGGAATATGGACTTGGGCTAACAGTTTTCATCTTATAACTAAAAAGAGCAGATCTGACTTTTTTTAAATTCCTTCATGATATGATGGATAACAGAGATGAAAGAATTGCTCTCTCTGCTGACAAATGAGAAGAAAGGAGGAGAGGGTTGTCTGACAAGGCTTAACAAAACCCATCCCAGATAGGAGAACTTCAAACAGAATGAAAAGCTGGAGACAATGAGGGAGGCAGGTGAACACAACACCTCAGCCTGTTTTCCTGTCCACTATTACCTACCCGTCTGTCTGTCTGTCTGTCTGTCTGTCTGTCTGTCTGTCTGTCTATCAGTCAGTCAGTCTGTTTGCCTGTCTGCCTGCCTGCCTGAGTGCCTGTCTGTCCAGGCACGAGCACACATAGATATCAAAGGGGGCTTGAGCCCCTGCCATTTTATCTGTCTGTAAAAACTCCAGACCATAAATGCAATTTTTACTATGGTGAAAGAAATGCAAATGCTCTCTTTCCATGCCATACCTGAAGGCAGCATTCAATAGAATTGCCTTGTCAAAACTCTCCTGAACTTTAATGCAGCATCTTATGTTGAAAGAATTGCCCTCTCTGTGTAGAAATGCCATGCCATTACGCCACATCTCCAGTATTGACCTGGTTATGCTTAGTTCAGTGTTGTTTCGCACACCGAAAATAGCCGACCTCCAAGCTCACAATGCGTTGCGCTGCGACGCGCTGTGAGCTTGGAGGTCTGCTATTTTTGGTGCCAAAGGGTCCTTTTGGAAATTCCAGACCCTGCCTCTCTAACATTCTCTGCACGTCCCTGTGTCTGTCTGTCTGGCCACCACAGCTAATCTCACAACTACTTGACTGTTCATTGTTATAGTTTTTGTGCATGCTGCCAGCAGGCCAAAGAACTTCCTTCCCAAATACATTTAAAATCGTGCATGAAAACTATGGTTTCTCTACAGAGAAAGAGGGAGAGAGAGAGGAAGAGTGCGAGAGAGAGAGAGAGAGAGAGAGAGAGAGAGAGAGAGAGAGAGAGAGAGAGAGAGAGAGAGACAGTATTAACACCAAGATACATTTATAAACATGACAGCATACCCTGCACACCTACTGTATGATGCACATGCATGTGCACATTCCACCACTGTTTCTATACGGCTAAGTCTGCATACATTAACTATCACTGACAACACAATCCCAATTCCCAATGGCTCATGTGCATGTGAACACAGAGGGACAACGAGGCGTACTTATTATTATAATTTTTTTAAATAATTTTTATCCCACGATTTTGCAACGCATTTTCACCCAGTGCCAATTGCCTATGTAATCCTGTGCTCTGCTCTCCCTCTGCCGCGCCTGGGGAGACAACGGACTGACCTCATGCTTCCATCAATGCATGAGTAGTCCAAGTTGTTTCTTTTCACCTGACAGGGGGGATTTCCCCGGGATGGACGTAGCGCATGGAAGGAACACGTTATTCCAACCAGTTCCTTTCCCCTCCATCAAGTGCCCCGGCTGGCCAGGGGGAGGCATTATTGAGACCAGGATTACTGCATGTTTTTGTGAGGGTATCTACCCTAGGAGACACGGGGAGAACATGCAAACTCCACACAGAAAGGCCCTATCGCCGACCCTACCTAGGGTGTGGGCGTTGATGATGCGGGGGGAGAAACACGCCCCCAGCACCCACAGCGTCCCCACGAGGCGTACTTAATGAACAGGTGGGTGTGGCCAGGCCACATAAAAACATAATTTTATCCCTTTTTGGACACTTTTTTTTTTAAAAGATCTTCATCCAAGAATAATAATAATCATAATACCTGATGATTACGTTGTAGTCTTACTGTTACTGAACATCAGATGCATTGTGTGTGTGTGTGTGTGTGTGTGTGTGTGTGTGTGTGTGTGTGTGTGTGTGTGTGTGTGTGTGTGTGTGTGCACGCGCACACGTGTGTGTGTGTGTGTGTGCACGCGCACGCGTGTGTGTGTCAGTGTGTGTGTGCGTGTGAAAGTAACTGACAGCTAGCGGACAAGCTGTCACAGCTCTCCTGTCTGCCATTCCCTATGGACTGATTATTATAGAGCTGTTATCTCACACACGTGCACACCAGAGCTGTTATCACGCACGCACGCACACACGCGCACACACACACACACACACACACACACACACACACACACACACACACACACACACACACACACACACACACACACACACACACACACTGGTGTGTGTGATCATTGTGATTGTGATCCTGACTACTCTTCAGTACATCACATTGTTAGCTCTGTCATCACAACCACTAATTAGAATGTAGGAAAAACAAGTGTGTGTGTGTGTGTGTGTGTGTGTGTGTGTGTGTGTGTGTGTGTGTGTGTGTGTGTGTGTGTGTGTGTGTGTGTGTGTGTGTGTGTGTGTGTGTGTGTGTGTGTGTGTGTGTGTGTGTGCGTGCGCGCGCGCGCGCACATGCGTGCATGTGTGTGACCAATGATTCTAATGAAGGTTGTGTTCCATTTAGTGTAGCACACTCAAAGTTCTCAAATGTTTTTATTTCAAGGACCATCATAACTTTGAGAGTGTACAAATGGAACCAAATAGACCGGTAGGGGCCCATTTGGTCCCGTTTGTACACTTTCAGAATTACAGACAAAATAAGGGGCCTTTTGGTATCCACCACGTTGAGACGCACTGGTAGTGTCTCCAGTGTACCCAACGTACACAATATCAGCACCCTGACTCTGTTTGACCAGAATGGAACAGAGCCTTCATTAGTATCATTGTTAAGACCTAGGAAGGAAGTAAGAAAGAGGCCCAATTTCCTTCCATCATGACTGCTGATGCGTATAATGTAGAGCCTATTAAGCCCAATATGACATGATCTCTACTGTCTGCACCTGCACCCACTGCAACACTATACAGTTTGTTTTAACCACTTCAACTCTTGTCTTAACTCAATTAGCGCCGATCCCGAGAATACTCGTGAAAAATACTCGAGTAGCACATGCTGCCGATCCTGAGTATACTCGTGAAAAGTACTCTATTACTGTAACGGCGGTACTCTATTACCTGTTGGTGCGCGGAAGGTCCTGACACGATCGCCCTCGCCGATTCATCATCATCACGGATCCACGAGCACAAAATAGTAATCCCATAACATTGAGGCAGACGGGGAATCTCATCTTTAATGTCTCAAAACAACACTTTTAAAGGGAGGATGGCAGTAGATTCTCGCTTATATATAACACATGTTGAAAAGCACCGATCCGCCATTACACAACCACATGTTGACGATGACCGCTTCCTGTGAATGACGCGATGCCGTCAAACCGGAAGTGTTTACGCTATGAACTTCTGGCCTTCAAAATAAGACAACGGTCGTGGATGCAGCCTGCGGGAGGCACGCTGGACATTTTAATCCGTTAATTTCAGGAGCACTAAATGAGTTAATAGGCAATTTCAGTTTGTACTTTACAATTGTATCCTTGACTGTTTTGTTCTTGAGATGTTTATTCTTGTGTATGTTTTGACGTTATATCAAGACATACGTCAGTGTGACTTTGCACGTATAATAATTAAAACCTGAATTTGAAGTTGAACTAGAACTATAAGCTCACAAGATGTGAGTTGTTGTCGGTGAAGAGATTTGGTGTAGAGGGAAAAAGGAAGCTACAATATGCACCTTAGCGGACTCTGATCAATGAAGTGCTATATAGCTACAGTAGAATTAGGTTGGGGGGTGTGTGTGTGTGTGTGTGTGTGTGTGTGTGTGTGTGTGTGTGTGTGTGTGTGTGTGTGTGTGTGTGTGTGTGTCCTTTGGGTTGTAATTTTTCACCACGTACGTGCCTCATATTGTGATATCATAGTACCCAACTGGTTTCATTTGTTAATAACTAATAACTCTAGTAAGATACAATATTAAGTATGCCCATGCCCTGGGTACAATAACAACGCCAGTGTTGTGCCATACTGTACATGCTTCAGCGATTGATGTCGATATAAACAATAATTAGGCTACGACTCTGCACTTGTTAGAGATAATTATTTGCCAAACCTTCCCAGGCTCATATAAAAGACAGGCTATGATTTGATAACAGGCATTTATTAAGAGCTTCATGGTATAGTTTTTATCCTACAGTATAACTCACCGAGGCTTTGGCTCATATACACATTATACAGCACATCATTTAATTGGGCTTTAATTAATACAAGGGTTCAATGTACTCCAGATGACTTGACTCAGAGGACGGTTTCGGAAGATGCAATATGTGTGATAATGTTCCCTCCATATGCGTGAGGGAAAGTAGCTCACAAAATCTGTTCAAGTTCAAGTTCAGGTTTTATTTATTTAAAGAATCACGCAGATGTTTTGATATATGCTACAACAAAATACCACGTAAAATGACTTCAAATGTAGGCATTTATCAGGCGCTCTTAATTCAAGGTAAACATGTGGTAATACATTTAAATGCATAGAAATAGGTAAGAACCTATCATCAGTCTAAACTGTATAATTGCTACCGCAGGTCGCAGTTTACTGTCAGAACCGGCAGAGCTTAATTGACTGTATACGTGTAACGCCTGACACTGTGGTTCCCCTGACATATCACTGTGACATCACAGGTGACATCACAGTGATGTCAGATACTCAGAGCAGGGATAACGCGTGACACTGTGGTTCCCCTGACACATCACTGTGACATCACAGTGATGTCAAATACTCAGAGCAGGGATCTCCATATAATGGGCATAAACAGGTGACATCACAGTGGTGTGGCTGCTTCAGACAGGGATCTCCATGGGCATAAAAGGGATTGTATGTCGTGATGTCATGGGAACCACTCTATGCCCATATCGAGATCCCTGATGTCATCAATATTAAGCCTATGCCATATCTAACAGGACTTCATATCCATATATGGGGAACTGGTTCGATATACATCACTAGCCAGACGGCCAAGATATGGCGCGACCTCTGCCTTTAGGGCGAGGTCGCTTGTCGCCCTGAGGCGGCTTACTAGTATATATTTTGTTTAAATCTTTACATTGAAGCTATTCAAAGTATAGTATGCCAGGTCAACAAATTACAGTACATGTTAACCATTGCATAAGCCTGCAAGGTTGTCAATAAAATCAATAAAAAAATCATGGACACAAGCCAAGACTAATCTAAATGATTGGTCATAGTAAACAGAGAAAAGATGTGTTTTTAGTCTAGTTTTTAAAAATGGATCAGGCGTCTCTTACAGAGGGGCAGTTGGTTCCAAAGGTAAGGAGCACGAAGAGAGAAGGAGCTTCTTCCATGCAGCTGATTTATTGATTGGTTGTGAGGACAGTAAGGTATAGCCGGGGTGGAGTGAAGGGAGGTGAACAGGAGGGGGTGTAAGGGATGATGGAGCCAGAGCCCATGTAACCATTTATAGGCAGGCAGAGGAACTTTGAAATCAGAGCGAGCCTGAATAGCAGTGGTGTAAAGCAACAAATTACATTTACTCAAGTACTCTACTTAAGTATAATCTTGAGGTACTTTTACTTTACTGATATATTTCCAATTTTCAGTATTTTTACTTCTACTCCTCTACATCTCAGAGGCAAATATTATACTTTTACTCCACTACGATTATTTAAAAAGTTTAGTTGCTATACTTTGTAGATTTTGATTATTATTACAAAACACACATTAACCACTTAAGCCCTATATATACATACATCTACAAGCTCACAATGCATTGTGAGCTTGTAGATCTACTATTTTCAAAAGATGTGTATACATTTGAAAACTAGAAATGTACTTTCTACTCTTGTGTACATTTAGATGCCAATTGTACTTTTAATTTTGAATTCTGGGCTTTTACAGAACTTATTAAGTATTTCTATATTGCAGCATTGATACTTTTACTCAAGTAAAAGAAAATTGTACTTTCCCCACCACTGCTGAATAGGGAGCTGGAGAGGACTGGAGCGACATGGTCGAATTGACTGGTTTTAGTAAGGAGTCTGGAAGCAGTGTTTTGAACACGCTGTGTCTTTGTGCTGTGCTCCTGTGCAGTTGGGTAAATGGGAGAAAAGGCTATTGCAGTAGTGGAGTGAAAAGGAAAGGAAACAGATGGGTGTACAGCAGTGGTTTTCAACCCTTTTCATATCAAGGTCCATTATTTATTCAGGACCACCATGTGATGAGATTTAGCCACTCAAAACGTAGAATATTTTATTGTTGTATAGATAAAATCGATGTTGTCCACAATTCCATGCTGTATTGATGTTGGTATCGGGCCAATGTTGATCGAAATAAAAACATTTCTTCTTGGAAATTAAGTAATGCAGGTGTTTAACAATGATTTAACTCTTG
This sequence comes from Nannobrachium achirus, assembly GCF_963921795.1. Lineage (NCBI taxonomy): Eukaryota > Metazoa > Chordata > Actinopteri > Myctophiformes > Myctophidae > Nannobrachium > Nannobrachium achirus. The sequence continues at coordinate 44,173,319 of NC_137811.1, read as the reverse complement.
AGGGAGTAAAATGAAACCAAATAGACCCTTACGGAACGGGTCCATTTGGTTTCATTTTACGCTCTCAAGAGTTAAAGATCTAAGGGTCCATTTGGTTACCAACTCTCCATAATTTAGCTGGGGACCACCTGGCTGGAACCTAGTGACAAAAAAAAAGAACTTCTGGGAACTCAGATTGCCTGGAACCCCCTGGCTACTGGTGGTCCCCGGACCACTGGTTGAAACCCATTGGTGTTCAGCATCCACTGCGTTGAGCATAGAACAGATCCTAGAGACGCTGCATTGGCCTTTAAAAGTTACTGGTCTTGTTATCTATTTTTTACATTCATAATTTGATGACCAGCAGTGGTTCACAAAGCGCCTCCTTTGTTTCCTATATGGAAACACAAAGAGTCTCCTCAAATTATGGCTTATGACAAAAATAAAAAATATCCATGAGTAATCGATAGGAAGAAAAAGTCATTTGGGGGGTGAACTATCCCTTTAAGATGCGTGCACATGGGTCCTAGCCTGGTTGGTCTCCACAGCAAAGCGCCAGCCAGCGCTGCACGCTGTGCTGTGTGCCTGTAATTCCCACTGACAACTGTGTTAATGGATGACAATAGCAGAGAGGAGAGAGCCATATGTCTGTGCCTGGGGCAGCCCGGAGAATGACAGGGCACACAAAGACAAACATAGAGATAGAGAGTTAGTGAGATAGAGAGAGAGAGGGGGGGGGGGGGGGTGTAAGGAGGTGGGGGGCTCAAACGGGGGGGAAGAGAAGCAGAGACAATGAAATAATGAGGAGTCTGGCCCATGCAGAGGAAAGTGAGGGACGAGAGAGGTTGAGAAGAATGACAGGTGAAGTGAGTGAGTGCATGGACACAAAGAATGTAAGGAGGAGAGGAAGATGAACAAGAGAGAGAGAGGGGGGTGGTGGTGGTGAGGGGTGGGGGGTGTTACACTGATAAAGGAGAGGAGGAGGAGAGGAGGCTTTGCACCACCTTTTGTTGGCTTGGTCTCGTTGTCTCTCTCTCTCTCTCTCTTTCTCTCTCTCTCTCTCTTTCTCTCTCTCTCTCTCTCTCTCTTTTTTTCTCTCTCTCTCTCTTTCTCTCTCTCTCTCTCTCTCTCTCTCTCTCTCTCTCTCTCTCCCTCTCTCTCTCTATCCCTCCCCCCCCCTCTCTCTCTCTCTAACCCTCCCACCCACTGCCATCCTCTCTCTTCATTTCCAGACGCGTGAATCAGGAACTCAGTCTTGCGGTAAATTCAGTATTTTCCCCCTACTACACCTGTTGAATGTTGAACAAAAGTGAACTGAACAGAACTGAATGGAAGGTGAAAGCGGGAGGTAGCAGAACAGTACAGAAAACAGAACAGACCAGATGAGATGAGAACAGAACACAAACAGGTGACAATCGTACACGATGTGCTGTTTCAAGTCTTCAGGCTTCACTGCTCTTTTCCTGAAAGTGTCCTGCAATTGCATTTTTCCCACAGGTTTCTTTCCCTGTTTTGCCTTTCTGATTTTCATGGAGAATGGAGCGTATTTTTGCAGAAGCCAGGCAAATGGCAAGAAACTACTCCACTCCCAAAGCAAAATCTACCTTCATACGGTAGGTAGATTTAAACTTCAATGTCAGAAATGGTCAGAAAAATAGCAAAAATAGCTGATCTACAAGCTCAATGTTCTGCACTGGAAATCTACTGTCTTGCCAATGGCAGGACGTGTGTTTTTAAATGGCACATCTCTAGTCCTACAGTACATCCATGTGTGATCATGGTGGACTTGGTGGTACACAGCATATGATAATGTCAGAGAATACAATTTGACTGGACCCACAATACAAACAATTTATTTTTATTCAGAAGTGGGCACGCCCTAAGCTGCAAGTGGAGGTAACTTATTCATTCCTTAAAAATAAATTTCTGGTCTCACTGGATTTACATTGACCATCCTCTCACACATGTCTACAACTATTTCTCTCTCTCTCTCTCTCTCTCACTCACTCACTCACTCACACACACACACACACACACACACACACGCACACGCACGCACGCACGCACGCACGCACGCAACGCACGCACGCACACACGCACGCACACAAAGTTTTCTATTACCGGAAGAGAAGAAGGAGCCAGCGTATCAAGCATGAGAGAGGAGAGGAGAGGAGGAGGAGGAGAGGCGGTGATGATGGCTTATTGAAATGGAAATGGAACAGGCCAATTAAAACGTTTCACTGGGAACTCGTTTGCATCTCCGGCCTCGTCTCTGTGAGATTATTATATATGCAGCACATTATGGAGTAATGAATATGAATGTACTGAACTCCTCAATCATCACACCACGGCCCAGTCTAAATAAATACATCTCAATCATCATTTAAATAAATATACATCACATTCATAATCTAATTCAATCACTCCCAGTCCAAATAAAACGGAATAAAACACACCCCCTCTGTCATCACTTCCCCTGTCAAAACGACTTCTAAATGTGTCTAAAATAATCTTGGCCCTTTTGTACCTGTTGTGTACGAGCAGCCAACTCTTCCATTATTTATGATGATAATAAAATTAATAGTAATTATATTTGTACATTTATATATTAAACTTTTCCCAAATATGGAGATGACTGACATCACAGACCAAGGGTCTTCAACAGGGGGTCCGGGACCCCTAGGGAGTCCTCGGAGTTACTACAGGGGATCCTTCATTTTCGGCAAAGAGCTTTAGTGTAGTGGGGAAAAAGAGCAGACTAAGTACAGAGTGAAAGGTCAAGTTTATTAAGTATTGATGGTTCAAGTGGTTAAATATCTGAAAACACAAATTGACATGAATCCAAATACTGATGATTGTGCTGTCAGCCTGTCAAACAATGAAACTATATGGAATCAATGAAAAGGTTGTGGGGGTCCCTGCTTCATCTCTCTCAACTGAGGCGTCCTTGGCCTGAAAACACTGAAGACCCGTGTCATATCATAGACCACATGAGACTGATGTGGAAGTCAAATGGGGAAATGTTATTCTAAAGGAGAATTCTAATGGTAAGAGAAGACATAATTCATTTTTAAGTGTGACTCATGTCACAGCAACCACACTTAGAATTTCCCAGAATTGCATCTTCCTAGTATTTTATTAGCCTATACCTGTATTGTCAACCATCTCCATCTCTTATTATATTTTAAATAATTTCAAAGAGTAGGCAGGTAGTTTGCAGGAACAACTCAACATCTTTTCATAGCATTATGTTTAGCATTTTAGATGTTTGGACCGGGGACATGTCTCCATTACGACATGTCGCCACTCCGACATTGACTTCTTATTGTCGGAGTGGCGACACTTCCGTAGAGGTTAGGTTTAGGGTTAGGGTTAGAGATAGGGTTAGTGTCGGAAAGGAGACATGTCGGAAAGGGGACATGTCGGAATGGAGACATATACTGGACATGAGTTGCCTCTAATACTTAGTGCCCTCTTTTTCCCTACCCCAAATCACTTTGTCAAAAATAGACGATCTATACAAGCTCACAACGTGTTGCATTGCGACACGTTTACCATTTTTGACGAATGTCGAATGTTAGCTCTATTAGCATCTCTGCATAATAGTATTTAGTATTTCCGTATGCTAGCTACTCAAATACAGCAATGCACAACTAGGGCATTTCAGTGTCTCAGTCTCGGTTACTCATCTCCATTCCTAACCTTAACCCTAACCCTAACCTCAGTGGGGGTATTTCTGAATGGGGATGTTTCTAAGTGGGGGTGTTTCTGAATGGAGGTCTGCCCCCCTCAGTCTCAGTTCAGCTTGTAGGCCCATGTGTAGTGTGTGTCATGCTGAGTGTCTACAGCAGGCACATGCACACATAGACATCAAAGGGGGCTTTTATCCGTCTGTAAAAAGTGCCCTCTCCAGACCATGAATGCCGTTTTTACTATGGTGAAATAAGTGCAAATATTTCCATGCCATTCAAGAGAACTGCCTTGTCCAAACTCTCCTGAACATGAATGCAGCATCTTATGTTGAAAGAATTGTCTTCTCTGTCACTATGCGTCGTGCTGCGATGCATTATGAGCTTGAAGGTCTGCTATTTTCGATATTTCCACCAAAAGGCCCTTTTAGAAATGTCAGACTGCCTCTCTGACATTCTCTGCACGTCCCTGTGTGTGTCTACAGTACACCAGTTTGAGTGCTGCTACTCACTACAGTCATCATGAGTCTATTAAATCCATCAGTATCATGCCAGTGTCTGCTGAAAGGCTTTATTACCAAATAAGAGATGGCAGCTTTTATATTATCCAGTGGGTTAGTGAGATGTGATGTTGGAGCCAGGCTGAATGCTAGCATCTCTCTGCCATTTGGTGTGCGCAGTGTAGTCCAAGAATAGTGCTTTCATCAGTGCACCAAATTGCAGACATGCAATTGTTGTGCCAATTACAGTATGAGCTGCCCAACTCTTCAATCACATGTTGCTTTTATCCTGCAGTTTTCAAAAAACTAAAAATGTATGATTAACATGATTGCTGCTACTAATATTTAATTGTGCAAATATGCATCTATTCATTATGAGTCTTTGAGACCCAGGATAATGTATTAGCCATACAGTACAGGCCACCAGAACAATGGCATAATCAAAATATATTCTGCCAGATTTCTTTGGCATTGGACTTACCGGTAACTCAATTGAAACGACTGAAAGGTGGAGGTGGAGTGACCACTCGGAAACCAGACGGTTCCTGGTTCAATCTACTGCTACTTCTTCAACATACGTATTCCTGGGTCCGGAGAAAGACGCCGAAGAATTGATCCTAATTAGGGTGGTGCCTTGCATGGTAGCTTCCCACTGTCACTTTGTGAATGTGTATGGGTGAATGTAACGCACATTGCAAAGTGTTTTGGATAATATAGAAATGCCATTTACAATTTTAACCTGAGACCTACAGTATCATTTTTTGTGAATGGGATGTGAAAACTGACGCCCAATGTGTCGAGACGAGAGCTCACTCTCACCATTGTTGGAAACTTTATGCTATGCTGTAAACGTGTCCTAAAAATCAGCGAAGTAGCCCTTTAACTTTACCAAAAATATAGAGCTTCGTCAGCATTAATCATTAAAATCAAAGGTCATTAGTCATACCAAAGACTATTTTGGGCAGATTGCTGAGACTCAGACACTGAAGACTGCAATTCTTTCAGTTTAGCATTAAACATGTTGAGTAAGACTTAACCTCGGGTCCTTAAAGGCCCCCGTTTGCCCAGCTCTTGTTCTTTCAGATACCAATACAGTGATTCCATGAGTTCTTAGCAGAGCTGAGACCTCTGCTCCGTGTCTCCCTCTCTGTCAGCCTCCTAGATGAATGCTCTGTGCTTTCTGCAGCTGACTTTGTTGTTTTCCCAGGCAGCCATGTGCAACTAGGCTAATGAGTACATTTAGCTGGAAAAACGCTGAGGCAACACTTTCACCACTGTGTATGTAGGAGTGTGTGGGAATGTGCAGGAGTGTGTGTGTGTGTGTGTGTGTGTGTGTGTGTGTGTGCGTGTGCGTGTGCGTGTGCGTGTGCGTGTGCGTGTGCGTGTGCGCGTGCGCGTGCGCGTGTGTGTGTGTGTAGCGCGTGCATGCGCACTTGAGTGTGTGTGTGTGTGTGCACGTGCATGCATGCATGCATGGGTGTGTGTGCATGCATGCGTGTGTTTGTGTATCATCTGTTTATTAAGGTCACAGAGAGATTGAAGTTTGAGCTGAAAAACTAATTAGAGACTCATCATGCTCCTTGCAACACAACTCTCCTCTCCTCTCCTCTCTCTTGACATCCCACACCTTTCTCCCTTGTCTGCTCACCCTCTTTCCACTTCTCTCTTTTATTCATCCCTCATTCCCTTCCATTCTCCTTGCTGCTGTGTTTATGCTCTCCTGCATTTATCTCGTTCATTTCACAAAGGAGAGAGAAATGGGCAGATGGCAAACAGAGGGCAAGGGTGTGTGTTCACTTTAAACAAATTACGGTATAGTGTTTTGATGAAAAAGGCTCTCTTTAGTCAGATTTGAATAATATCCTGATCACTGGCAAAAGTGTAATATAATAGACTCAACACACAAATAACATTCTAAGCAAAGTACATCTGATGCGACAAGTCTATTAAAAAGAACAATATCACCAAGTTTGAATGTAAATTACACCAGTAAGACTCCCTAAATCGGGAGATAAGCGACCATCAGGTGGCATGTAAAAATCGGCCTGATGGTGGCACTAAATGGGACAGATCCATGTTGATGACATGACTGTAGACATACTCTGTGTACTGCTTTGCATGATTTTAGGGCAAAATCTGTAGGAGCAGTGTCCAAAAATGTGTTTTAAAAAATCGGCCTGATGGTTGCGCTAAATGTGACAGATCCATATTGATGACATGAGTCTAGACATACTGTGTACCGATTTGCGTGATTTTAGGGAAAAATTTGTACTGTAGGAGCAGTGTCCAAAAATGTGTTTTGCAAGAATCGGCCTCATGGTGGCGCTAGAAGAGGGCCATGTGAGAAATGAGGGGCATGGATCGGGGCAACGGTGGCGGAGATATGAGAAGGGGAAAAGTGTGACATGTGATGTGTGACTGACTCATTGGCAGACTGACTGACAGCCGATGGAGGTTTTGATAGTAACTGCGACATGACGGTCGCAATTACAACGTAAACCATTACACATAGCCGTACATGTAAAGTTATCCAAATGTAAGTCCTTATAAGTTGATCAAAGGTTTGGGATTGAAGGAGGCACGGTGGCGCAGTCGGTAGCGTTGTCACCTCACAGCTAGAAGGTCTTGGGTTTGATTCCTGGTCTTGGTACGCTGTGGGCGCCCACACCCTAGGGATGGGGTTGGCGAAAGGGCCTTTCTGTGTGGAGTTTGCATTTTCTCCCTATGTCCCCTAGGGTAAGTACCCCCTCAAAAACATGCGGTAATCCTAGTCTCATATAATGCCTTCCCCTGGCCAACCGGGGCACCTGTTGGAGGGAAAAGGAACTGGTTGGAATGACATTCCTTCCATGCATTACGTCCAACCTGGGAAACTCCCCCCTGTCAGGTGATAAGAAGGAAGCATAAGCTCAGTTCAGTTTACTTTCTCACTTTCTCCCTATTGGCTAAAGGCCAGCCAATGAGTGGTCGCCAGTGGCTTAATTCCCATTCTCTGTAGTCTGAACCAAGGCCCAAGCATCGCGGTAGAAAAGTGTAGCTGCTGCCCTGTAGTCAAATCTGGGATTGCAAGACTCCCTCATTTAAAACGCTATTCCGCATGCTTCTACTGTCTGAACCCCTATAGTGCGCCTGCCCAGTGCTCAAGTCTTCCGCAATTGGGCCAAACTCATGGGACGTTGACACAGATGCACTTTGTTTTCTTTATCTTGGTAGCCAAGCTGTAAATGACATTTCAAGTCAGTCTTGTTTCTTTACAATAGATATTAAAACAAATATTCTCGTGCTTTGGGATGGATGTATATGCTGCCTGTGAGGTGGATGTTGAGGGAAAAGGCTGCTTTCCATTTGACATTTTGACAGAGTTCTACTATGTTCTGATGTCTACCTCCAAGTTTAGTCTACTCTAAAGGGATGAAAAACAAGATCTTCGTGTTTTTCGTGCAGGGATACATTCACAAGCACTCTCCAGGATTCTTGAATGGGTAAAATCACATGTCTTATGTCACTTCACTGGGTACAACTGACATTGTTGGAGAATGCGCTTTCATCCGTACAGCTGAAGGGATTGGATCCAGTCCGTGTACGAAAACAAAAGACTTGTTCAGTCACAAAACGACAAACAGCAGATGTGGAAGACAACATATGGAACAAAACATACTGTATATGTCGTCGTTGTCAGGTGGAAAACTTGTATGTCCAAACCCTTCCTTTTTTCGTTATTATTTTCAAAATGATTTAAACATGCGAAAATAGCAGATCTACAAGCACACAACGCCTCGCACCGCGAGGCATTGTGTGCTCGTAGATCGGCTATTTTCATTAGTTTTGTGCGACAGTCTTGTACGATGTCAATGAAGCAGGGCTTTACTTTACAAAAAAACGCACAAATTTGAAACTTGGAGATACAAGGTTTCTGCACGACAGTGACGAAATACATATCCAAAAAGAAAAAAAGTGTTTCTTTTCTGCCAAACAAACTACCCCATGCTTCTTGAAGCATGAATTGGCCTTGCATTTTGCTACAGTCATATACAGTCAAAAACACCTAGCCACAGGCTAGTATGATATCAGGGATCAGTACTAAAGCATCAGTGGAGGGGAGGGGATGGGGGGCGGGGGGTTTAGCTATAGCCCCTAAAGGCAAAACTGTGTCAACAAATTGACTGCTGCTGCCAGTATCATTCCAGCCCAGAACACAGAACAAGTGTTTTAGTAGAACATCAGGTTAGAGTAAAGGCACACATGTGCTCTCTCTCTCTCTCGTGTGTGTGTGTGTGTGTGTGTGTGTGCGCGCGCGCGCGCGTGTGTGTGTGTGTGTGTGTGTGTGTGTGTGTGTGTGTGTGTGTGTGTGTGTGTGTGTGTGTGTGTGTGTGTGTGTGTGTGTCCTCAGTGGTTGCCATTTCCAGTTGAATGCTGTTGTATTTAGAGCAACCAAATGCCAGTGTCTGCTCGGAGGACAAGCTTGTTGTTGTGTGTTCTGGCTGCGTTATTTACCCTGCATCACCTTCAGGTTGACTGGACAGTGGGGTGGAGGGGGAGGGGGAGGGGGGACTGGTCACTCTGGCTGATGTCGTCGTACTGCTGAGTTGCATGCTTGCTATTTTCAGACTTGTGACTCGATCCGTCATAATACTAAGTTGTGTTGTAATGGTCATTATGATGGTCGTTATTATGATCACAGTTCATTTGACAGTAATGTATATTGAGAGGAAATCTTTGACTATAGTTACCTGTATTAATTGAAACTAGCCCTTACCCGTTCAAAGATATGAGCTCCAAAATGATGTGCAGTGTGTGGGTTATGGGATGTGCACTGTGCATACAGTATATGAGGGATGGAAAGTAACTTTAACTGGTGCTTGCATGATAATATGTAGGAGCATCAATGTAAGAAATACCCGTCCACCCGCCTGCGCACACACCCGCCTGCCTGCACACACACACACACACACACACACACACACACACACACACACACACACACACACACACACACACACACACACACACACACACACACACACACACACACAGAGAGAGCTGGTTAAACATGTTGCCTCATGCTAGATGCAGAATAGATGTGCCTCATGCTAGATGCAGAATAGATAGTAGATACACCATAAAAATGCTAATATACAGTATATGATTTGTGAAAGTGACAAACGGGCTTCACAGTTATGTTAGGTGTGTTCATATGCTATTGGTGATGCGATTTCAGATCAATTGCTCCAGCCACTGAGGAGAAACGCTGTTTCAGACAGACAGACAGACAGACAGACAGACAGACAGACAGACAGACAGACAGACAGACATTCGCAAAATTATAGTATAGATGATGATTTCCTAGCCCTTCATCAATTAACTCAATTGTTTGAATAAAACTAAAACTAAAAACATACAGACATACAGTTCAGGTGCAAGTAGTGAAATGCAATTTTGTTGGTCCTTTATTGGTATTTTTATAGACATTTTGTGGATTATTTGGCACTTTCAGCTTGCAATTCTGCACCTTTCTGCACTGTACATTTATACAGATTGTACAATTGTAATAACTCTCTGTAAAGTAATAATGTGTCATTTTCCCATTGACTTTAATGGGAAGCGAAAAAGACGACCCAAAGTTTGGGACACGTCCTCCCACAGTTTTGTGCCACTCACACTTGTGCCACAGCCATTGTGTCAAATCGACTGGCTTCATCGGGAATAATGTGCTTCCATTTTACTGAGACATATCTTGAATAGTTTAAATTATATTAATTTAGTCACTGCCTGTCACATTTTTTGATACATACTGTAGGCTATAGCCTAATAATAAATCTTCACTTATATATTGTTTCCTAGACTCTCCTTAGATCTGAACTTAGCTTCATTCTCAAATGGGTAAAATTGGGCCTGAGCTTTTGAGGGTTAAATGATCCATCTCACAGTTGCTGCAAGCATTCAGGACTTCCTAATGCAGTGGTCCTCAACCTTTTTAGGCCGCGACCCCCAAAATAATCACATTTTAACTGGGGACCCCCCAACCTGATGAGCACTAAGAGTTGAGGCATTACATTTTGTATAACACGGTTCTATCGTGAAAATAGCAGATCTACATGCTCACAACGCCTCGCAACGCGAGACGTTGTGAGCATGTAGATCGGCTATTTTCACAAGTTCTGCCTCTAATATTTGACAGTTTGGCCAATGTTTAATTTGCCATTTCAAAGGTAATAAAAAGTCTTTAAATTGTCACTTTAGAAATGTGCAGATACCCTCTATAGACTTAATCTTTATGTTGGTTTGTTTACTGTTGAGTGAGAAAACAATATTGCACATTAAGTTAATCATCTGGAGACCCCCCCAAAATAATTTGGGGATCCCCCTGGGGGTCCCGACCCACAGGTTGAGAACCACTGTCCTAATGCATCGTGTGTTTGACTGTGACTGTGAGTTGACTGTTCCGTCCACTATCCACCACACTTGGCAATACGCTTTGAACTGTCCAAACACTCCCTCGCCAATCCCCTCATATCTCATCTTTTCAATTTTCACACTCTCAGATTTAAATGAACACTTAGGATTATGGGTCCATTTCTACCCTATAGTTAAACACATAAGGTTTTACTGTGTAGGTCAGGACGTGTTCCTCTTGAGCTGAATATCATCTACTCCTCTTGTCTCCCCTGCTTCAGCCTCCTCCTCCCCTCTAATCTACAACATGCAACTCTCTCACTCGCATGTGTTTGAGGATGGGGGGTGTGACCACCATAATAAGCTCATTAATCATTGAGAATTATTCAGTATGGTCACCCAACCATGTTGACGTGACAGCTACCATATTGGATCCGTATGGTGGCATATCATTTACAATCAGAGAAGGGGGGGTTAAGTAGAAGAGCTTTTATAGGGTTATGTACATTTATGATATTTTTCATCCAACTTAGCTCGGAAGTTACATCCAAATGTTTGCATTTTGTAGGTCTTTGGAAAATGTCATCTGCATTTTGAAGCAACAGTTACCAAACACCATTTTTTCCAGTGATAAAACAACTTTCTTTTCCCCAGTATGTTCTTGTGGAACTCACATCCGGTGTGTCTGAATGCTTCCCTATATAATCTACTCATTACAGCACAATCACTGCTTGTACTATACTTATACAACAAACCATATGGCCACAATAGGACTGGCTGATGCAGCGATATCCATAGCAACTTGTAAATTCACAGGCATTCTTCCGTAAAAGCCTGCTCTAATCAATCCGGCCATACACTCTAAAAGTGTGAATCTTATGTTGTCTGACCATAATCATTTTGGGTGCTTTATGGCAGTGGTTCTCAACCTTTTCAGGCCGCGACCCCCAAATAATAATATTTTAACTGGGGACCCCCCACCCTGACGAGCACTAAGAGTTGAGGCATTACATTTTGTATAACATGGTTCTATTGTAAAAATAGCCGATATACATGCTCGAGCTTGTAGATCGGCTATTTTCACTATTTCTGCCTCTAATATTTGACACTTTGGCCAAGGGTTAATTTGTCATTTTAGAGGTATTAAATTGTCACTTTAGAAATGTGCATATACCCTCCATACACTTAAACTTTATGTTGGTTTGTTTACTGTTTGAGTGAGAAAACAATGTTGCACATTAAGTTAATCATCTGGGGACCCCCCCAAAATAATTTGGTTGAGAACCAGTGGTTTATGGAACCTATGTTGTACCTGCTGCTCACAACCAGCAATGTGCCATATATCTATTTCCTTCCACTGCTTACCTGACAATGGGAACATTTGCCTATTCATTATCTCAAGGCCACTGATGTCTGTGCAGGCATTATTTCATATTTTTCTGAGCGAGTTAATTCAATTCAAAATGGCCCATCAAAAAATGGGCAGAAATGTATAGACAAAATAGAGACACGGCTCTGGTCAGATTTAGCAATTTGTTTTCCTAATGGCGCACAGTAAAATTTTTAATTAGTCCCCTTTTCCACCCTGTTGACTCCATAAATCTATATAATTTAGCTAGCGTTAGAGCTTCCCTCATATAGCCGCTCTTGCTCTGCATTTTAAAATGAGCATGAAATCAGCTGTAATAGGTCATTTCACTGATTTTGAGAAAAAAGTCACGTCGATAAGGAAAGTCATTCAGTAGTTCATACCAAGATGAATGCCTTCCAGGGTTCATGATGTCCGTACACGGACAAATGTGTCCGTGGCAAAGACTTGGTCTGGCAAATGTTAGATATTATTTTTTTTACACCATTATAGTTTACTATGACACTATGTATGGCACAGTGGTTCTGAAATGTTTTATTTTCAAGGACTTACGGGTTCCATTTGTACATTCTCAGAGTTACAGACCTCTTATGGTCATTCAGGGCTATCTCTTTATGTATTTCTGCTAATATTATTGTCACCTCATTTTGTATGTCTGTGGCAAAAATGGATTTGGACAGAAACGTCCACCACAAGCCACCATGGCAGTGACCCCTGATGCCTTCACATCAAAAGGAGAACGGAGAGAGAGTTGGGGAAGGACATAGGATCTGGACAAATTTCAACCCACAATATTGCGGTTATTTGGTCGATGCACTTTCCAGTATACAGTATTGGCTTGCCCCGTTGGTCGTTCAAACTTAAAGGACAACTCCAGACTGAATAACACCTACTGTAGGCTAATTTTCATACTTATATTGATCCCAGATGACCGTCCATGGGGTCTATTGGGCAGAATGCCCCTGTTGTCCAGTTTCCCCAGCAGAACCAAGCAGCCCTCATCAGACAATTGTACGAGTCCCTCTGATCCGAGTCCCAAGCGAGTAGCAAGTCATTTGGTCCAAGTCTCAAGCAAGTCTCAAGTTTTTCTGTTGTGGGCAAGTCAAGTCGATTCGAATCACAAGGTTGCGACTCGAGTTCAATTGTACTGTAGCATGGATATTTGGGATCAATATACTGTAAGTCAGGCACGTGCATACATAGACATCAAAGGGGGCTTGAGCCCCTGCCCTTTTATCCGTCTGTAAAAAAGCGCCCTCTCCAGACCATGATTGTAGTTTTTACTATGGCGAAAGAAATGCAAAGGCCCTCTTTTAATGCCATAGCTGAAGGCAGCATTCAAGAGAATTGCCTTGTCCAAACTCTCCCTCTCTGCCCTCTCTATGTAGAAATCCATACCGTACACCACATCGCCAGTATTGACTGATTATATTCTTGACTTGTTTAGATCAGTGTGGTATCAAGCACCGAAAATAGCTGACCTCCAAGCTCACAACGCGTCGCGCTGCGTTGTGAGCTTGGAGGTCGGCTATTTTCGCTGTTTTTACGAAAAGGCCCTTTTAGAGATTTCAGCACCTGCCTCTCTAACATTCTCTGCACGTCCCTGCTGTAAGTAGGACAATGAGCCTAGATGTTATTTAGTGCAGAGTTGTCCTTTAAGGTATTGAACTAATCCAGAGCAAATTAATGCGGAAAAATGTAATTTTAGCACGTTCACTAAAAAACACAATGTAGCATATTTTCCATTACCACTGGTAGCATAAAACAACCTGTAAATATCTCCAGGGAATGTTGAAAATAATGTGAAATAATTTCCTCAACACAAGTGTACCTTATGCCTGTGGTAGTAGTCCGCCTCAAAAAAGAAATCCATGAAGGACTGACAGGCTTGTGTTTACGAAGCAGAGACAGCTGCTGTGGTGGAATCCTGTGTAAGCAGCTAGCGCCATCAGATCAGCCAGAAAAACATTCTGTTCGTAGGAAAAAAACACATGACAGGAAAAGAAGCGAAACAAAGATTGGTTACACTTTTAAAAGTAGGAGAGACTTTGTGGCAACAAAGGGCACAGAGTTGCAGGGTAAACACAAGTGAGGAGTCTGTCAGAATTACAGTATAGCATTTTCTTTCGATGTTTACTGCAGATAATTCCAGGTTATATGTTTTGTAACAGGAGTGGTGGAAAGGGCTACTCCACTACATCTTGGATCCAAATATTGTACTACTTTTACTCCACTACATGGATCATTATTACAAAACCTACATTAAAACTTCAGCCCTATATACATTTTGGCCATCTTCTATTTTCAAAAGATTTGTATACAATTGAAAACTTGAAATGAGACATTTTGCATAATGAGTACTTTCTACTTTTGGTACTTTAAGTACATTTTGATACCAATATTTTTGTACTTTTACTCAAGTACAGTTTGAATTCCGGACTTTACTTCTACATTAAAGGCATGTATTGATACCTTTACTTCAGTAAAAAAAAAAAAAAAAAAAAAAAAATCCACCACCGAATAACAGTACAAATGTTATTGCGACCGTCAGGTCGCAGTTTAGTATCAAAACCTCCACCGGCCGTCCGTCCGTCGGTCGGTCACACGTCACACGTCACACCTTTGCCCTGCTCATATCTCCGCATCAGTATGACATCACACTGCTGACATCAGTATGACATCACACCGTACACAAATGACCCTTATATAAGACCGGCATTATCTACCGACAGATTAGTAACAAGATGTCAAAATCGTCTAGGAAGGATGGTGTGAGTCATGCTGGCACCCTTCGCGGCAGGAGGAAGCTGGTGCAATCGACCCCTTGGCTTGTCGGGACCCCTGCCTACTAACGGGGTGGCAGGCTATCACCTCAGACTAGAACCCGTACGGGGTGGCCGACACCAGCCCATTGACAAGAGAGAGGCCTTGATGTCCCTTTACTCTTTGATGGGGTGGCCAGTTGACTAAGAGTTTCCGTTCGGGCCTTCTCGATATTGTACAGATTTCCACGGGAAATCTGGGGGTGGCTGTTACAAAGACCCTCACTCACCTTCACGTCATGTGGCTAGTCGTTAGGTAGCCATAGTTACACGTTGAAGGTTGAATCTCCAGATATGGAGATAACCAACACATCCCTCCATATATGGAGATAACCGACGAATCTCACTAAGTCTGACCTCACAAGCCCCATATTTGGACACGAACAACATATAACTCCATATATAGAGACATAGCTGCTGACATCAGTATGACATCACACTGCTGACATCAGTATGACATCACACCGTACACAAATGACCCTTATATAAGACCGGCATTATCTACCGACAGATTGTGGAGATAAGCGACCAACGGTCGCTTATCTCCCGATTAGGGAGTCTTACTGGTATATTGTACCTTTAAAAGTATGTACTGCAGGTACAGTAGAGGCCTCTATACTGTGCTCAAGGACTTGGCCACCCTGTCCACTAAATAGACCATGTAATGGTACTGAGTGTTGCTAATAAATGGCCTATATATTAAAGGTTCACCTCTGCTTGGAGCCATGCAGCCACTTAATGATGCTTTAGAGATTACTCTCATGGTTGGACATTTGCCTAGTGGCTAGAAAGACATAAAGGTCACAGGTTCAATCCCTGCAACAACCAACGGGTCAGCCATGGGGCAGCCATTTGTCACGTGGAAGTGTCTTTTGGGCAAGCCATTGCCCATCTACTGTTCCTTAGCTCTACCTCCCTCAGGATAGGATTTTAGGGCATCTAAATTCCACAACAAAGGATCGTAAAAGATCGGGTCAATTCACAAAATTCTACCAAAACTATACTTACTGTATATCGTCACTGTCGGGCAGAAACCTTGTATCTCCACGTTTCAAATGTTTTTTCATAAAGTAAAGCCCTGCTTCATCATACAAGGCCGTCGCACAGAAGTAGTAGAACACAGCTGATCTACAAGAGGCGTTCTGTGCTTGTAGATCGGCTGTTTTCAATAGTTTAGGTCATTTTCTAAAATGATCAATGCAAAACGAACGGTTTTGGACATACAAGGTTTCCACCCGACAACGACGATATGCTTATTAATGAAAGGGTCCACTGATAAGCCCATGTACATATATGCTTGCATAATTTAAAATTTTGAAGCCTTGCCTCACGCTGAGGTACATGTCAGCTCCATCCCATAGTGAAGAAGATGAACTTTGTGTTATTTAACAACATTGTCATCAGTGGTGTGATAATGTTATGATTATGTTACAGTAATGGTCACTCACTACTGTAACTATAAACATGTTATTCTCAGTCCAAGTAGGGTAAAGGCATATAGTTAGAAAATGCAGCCAAAGCGAGTCAACCAGCTGGTTAGCCTATATATGAACGAAAGTTAAACAAAAGGGCAGCATGATCCAGACCAGTCCTCCTGAGTCCTCTAAAATGTCCACCACAAGCCAATGGCGATGACCCCTGATGCCTTCACATCAAAGGGAGAAAGGAGATATAGAAGAGGAAGCATAGACCGTAAAAATGACTACTGTCTTTAATTCCAAACAGTACGTAGTACGTACGGCATATCTTACAGTATATGAAATAAACTCATTTTGAGGGCACATGCAGTTCTGCACTCTATGACTGAAAAGTAAGGACACAATGATCATAAAATGTCTGACAATAACAACATCAAATGGACAACAATAAACAATCATCCAAAGTAATAACGCAAAGGAATTAACGAAAGGCCCTATGGGCCTAACTTGCGCAGAATGATTGGTAAAGTAATGAGATTTAATAGGACAAAAGAACGAACGTCTGTGATTGTCCCACAATGGCAATAAAACACTACAGTGTACTCTCATAAAAAACAAACTCCTCTTGATCAAAAGGACACATTGGTGTCCCAGTGAGAGGGTGAGTGTGGAGAATGAACACAGAGACTGTGACAAAGAAGCCCAGACAACACCTACTGTATATATCAGCGATTTTTGACCTGTGGGCACTCAACTAACTGGAAAAAGACTACAATTGTATTGATATTACATATCAATACAATATGTAAAAGTATACTATGAGATCCACTGATCCACTGATACACAATCATTTGATTGATCATTAATATAAATATCTCTGAAAATCCACACCGCCCACCCACACGACTGCCGTGTTTAGTGATCGGATGGGAGGTTGGGGAACACTTTTGAGACTTTCAAGCGGGTCTTGATCCAGACCGCACGCCTATTATCTCAGGCAGCTGAGGAAGTTCAAGATCTCTGAGAAGGTCCTGAAATTCCTCTACTGTGCCCCTACCCCCAGGGCATACTGACGGGGGTCATCGCTGTATGGTCTGACTGGGAATATCTCTTCCCAGGTAGGATCCGCAAAAGGTGGTGCAGTTGCGCAAACGCACGACAGGGAGCTCCCTCCCGTCCCTACAGGGGACAGATGTTTGAGAAGGATTATGAAGGACAAACACCACCCTAGTATATCGGGTATACAGTACACTATGTACATTAACACTTTGCAAGCCACGGGGAGCCCCTTAATATTAAAACCGGAATATACTGGACATCTGAGCAAGGAGTCTCAGCCGCGACGTCTTTTACCGCACTGGGTCATTAAAAACGAAATAAATGATTTTTATCCAAAAATCGGCGATCGTCTAACCTTCCCTAGTCACCACTCGTCCATCGATAGCGCATGGCTCGTCTGACATGAAGCAGAAGTGACGTCAGGTCCATTCCTTCCAGAGGCTCCCAGCAGCCGTCCGTTTACTGTTTAGATAATAACATTAGCATAGCTGGAGTGCTAAGGGCTAAGCTAGCCAAAATGGCCCCTGACCCCACTTTGAGAACCACTGCTCTGGTGTTCTGATGTTTGAATAAGATAAAGATAAAGAAACTTTATTGTCCATTCAATTTAACATTACATGGAAATGTGCCTATGTCACACAAGCAGCCAGTAACCACTAACCACACTAATTCACCGTTTGTCAGCCTTCTGATTGGTCCCTGAGACTCCCTGACTGGCCAACCAGAAAAAACCATTCACTTTTTGCTATCGGGGGTGGAGTTTGTGCAGTGGAGAATGTTGCTTCAGGCTTTCAACAACTGTCCGCTCTGCGCGACACGGCGTTCGTCCAGTACGGCCGCGGGAGGTGATAGCGATCTCGCTCATCATAATGAATAAGCTTCAACAAACTAGTTCACATGGACCTTATCAATGTAACTAAGAGTCACGATTGTGTACATATATTTTAAATGGGCAGAATTACGAAAAGCCAGCCTATTATGTGAGGAGAACTATAATCTGGCTGTCCTCTTCCTACCCAAGATGCAATGCGCTTTCTCTTTCTATTTCTATTCTCTCTCTGATCCAGAGGATTAAACTAATTAAAACATATATTTTCGGGGGAAAACTACTGTTTTGCTATGTAATTACTGTACCTTTTTCTTCCCTTTTTATTAATATCACGTAGATGTGTTTTTTTTGGTACTTTATATAGCTGTAATGAGGCTATGAAAAAATAAAAAAATCACATTCACTGCCACTATAAAAGAATCTGCAATGGGTGATTCTGTCCCACTGGGATTTTAAACTAATTAAAACATATATTTTCGGGGAAACCCCCTGTTTTGCAATGTAACTACTGTACCTTTGTCTTCCCTTTTTATTAATATCACCTAGATGTTTTTCCTTTGGTACTTTATATAGCTGTAATGAGGCTATGAAAATAAAAACAATCTGCCTAGGGAAAATGTCCCACAATAGTAACAGGGCAGAATGGGGCGGGATTTGCAAAAGCCTGAATTAGGCCTATTGTATCGACTATTTTTGAGCGGTGCTCAAGGTTTGTTGTACACCCAGCAGGGTCACATTGGCTAGGCTTTGCAGGACGCTTAATGAAATTGACTCATAAATAGCACCGCTCACTTCACACTAGGTGTGATTTTTTACCAGTTCGGTCCCAGAAGAGAGACAGACTGAGTGGGCGTCACACTTTCTTTGATGATGGGTTCCCAGATTGGTGTCGAAGTGTCCTTGAGCATGACTCTGAACCCCTAATTGCTCCTGATGTGCAGGTTGGTGCCTTGCATACAGAGATCCTCCGCCATCTCTGTATGAATGTGCGTGTAAATGTTTGAATGTAATGCACAATCTATGTAAAGCGCTTTGGAATAAAGCGATATATATATATGCACCATTTCCCATTTAGTTTAGATGAAATGTTTTTCTCTCTGCTGAACCTTTATGCAGATTGTTAAACCTGCAGCACCGGTGTGTGTCACCAATCACATACATACACACACACACACACACACACACACTGAACCGAGTGTCAAAGTTAAATGAACACAGATGATGATTTTACTGTACTGTACTGCTGTTTTATGTCTGTCAGGCTGTTTGCAGATAAGTGCTGTTTTCAACCCTGGTGTGTGTGTGTGTGTGTGTGTGTGTGTGTGTGTGTGTGTGTGTGTGTGTGTGTGTGTGTGTCCGTCCGTGCGTGCGTGCGTGCGTGCGTGCGTGCGTGCGTGCGTGCGTGCGTGCGTGCGTGCGTGCGTGCGTGCGTGCGTGCGCGCACTCTTGCTGACGTGCGTGTGCATGCCTGCAAAGCATGTGTGTGTTCCCCTGTTGTGACAGTGCTGAAATCCAAGCTGACATCCCTCTCTCCCCGGAGCAACATATGCCCCTCAGCAAGACCACTGAGAGATCAGAGAGAGAGAGAGAGAGAGAGAGAGAGAGAGAGAGAGAGAGAGAGAGAGAGAGAGGAGGGGGGGAGAGGGAGGTGAGATGGAGAAAAACAGGGGCAGAGAAAGGGGGAACACAGAAAAAGAGAGAGTAGGAGCATATAGAAATAGAAAGGGGTGAGGGGAAAGGGAGGTGTGGGTGGCTACAGACACGAAGGGAGGAAGAGGAAGAGTGGGGAAGGAAACGAAGATGTGGTGGTGGTGTGCCACACAGAGATGGAGAGATAAAAGAGAAGGAATCAAGAAAAGGAACAACTAAGAGACAGAGACCCCAGAGAGAGAGCCCCCCCCCCCCCCCACTAAGTTCCATACAGTAGCGTGTAAAGCTATAGGACTAATAGTGGCTGACTCACCAGGCAACCAGCTCATATTCACAACTCCACTGCCCTTCTCTGACAGAGACAGAGGGGAGGCGGGGAGGAGGGTGGGGGGGTTGACAGAGAGAAAGAGAGAGCGGAACAGAGTGGTAGAGAGATAAAGTGAGAGACAGAGCGAGGTTACCGGGTCAGATTCCAGCATCCCTTCACTGCATTCTTCTGGGAGAGACAGGCGGACGGACGGACAGACAGACGGACAGATAGACAGACAGACAGACCACACTATACCGTAGTTCTTGTCCGACTTTATCCATCCATCCATCTTTCTTTCTTTCCCCTCCTAGATAAACTTTTTTTGCAGCGCGCTGCTCCTCCCACAGTTTTGGTGGCACGTGCTTGGGCCATAATGTCAAATCGACCAGCTTCATTGGGAATCAATTCCTTGCAATTTGCTAAGAGATATGTTTTTTATATATATATATTGTTTGTTTGTTTGATTGATTGATTGATTGATTGAAGACTTTATTAGAAGTTTGTTAAGGAAAAGGTACAGTTTCATGACGGTACAGTTCACTGGTCTACTAAAAGGAGATCCTAGAAAAGGCTACGCTTATTTCCACAGGAAACCATTTAAGTATCTCATATAACATTGAATGACAGACGAATAGAACACAGTACTATGCAGTAGATATAGTCAGGAAAAAAGAAAGAATAAACTAAAAACATTAAGTCTATACAAACAGTAAGTATATACAAAGAAGGAAGGGTCAGTGAATGGTAGGGCTAGGCTAGGTTTGTTTTTACCAGTTGCGAACGGCTGCCGCCTGTAAGTGTTTTTTCAGGGCGATTTTAAAGGATGCTAGGGATCCACACTCCTTTATGGCCTTCGGTAAGGCGTTCCACATTTTTGTGGTATAGCAGAAGAACGATTTTGACCCTTTATTGGATTTGACTCTGCGTTTAATTCATATACATTCGTGAATTAATTGTATAATATTCATTGACTAATTAAAAATGTAACTTTTCCCAAATATGGAGATGACTGACATCATACAGTAGATGTCTGACATCATAGACAACATGAGACTGACACAGTATGGGCATTCCAAGATATGGGCTTAATATTGATCAGGGATCTCCATATATGGGCATAAAAGGGACATGGACGGAATGGTTAGCACACACGCTCAAATAGGGACAAGGACTGACAGATACAGAGATATTTGCAAGTGTGACTCACGTCACAGTTTGTGCCTCCACACTTGCAATTTCCAATTGTAACTTTCTATTTAGATAGATGCTATAGTTTTGTTAGATAGAATGCTAGTTGTGTTATTTACTTGTTGAAAGATATCGTCACTGTCGGACAGAAACCTTGTATCTCCAAGTTTCAAATGTGTATTTTTTTCGCTAAGTAAAGCATTGCTTCATCACACAAGGCCGTCGCACAAAAGTAGTGAAGGTGCGAGGCGTTGTGTGCTTGTAGATCGTCTGTTTTCACTAGTTTAAATCATTTTAAAAGTGATTAATACAAAACAAACGGTTTTGGACATACAAGGTTTCCACCCGCGACAATGACGATATGTTGTAGATCGATGCCAGGTTTAAAGTGTTATCCTCGTTATTCTTCAGCACACCTGTTCAGTGTTCACGCTCTATTTCCTCAACCACTCTCCCTGTTGTTGTTTGACTAGTTTTCATGCACACTTATACTCCAACCTCGCAGAAAGTTGAAAGTTGCTCTGGAAGAGCATCTGCATCTGCTGAATGAAATGTCATACAGTGAAATGTTGGTGCGGTGGGACCACAGTGTTCTGTGTTAACACCACAATACAATCTGCTGAATGAAATTGAAAATAAAGTTAAAAACAGTAAGACTCCCTATCGGGAGATTATGTTGTCTGCAAAAAGCAACCTCATGGTGGCGCTAGAAGAGGGGCATGTGAGAAATCAGGGGCGGAGGTTGTGGTTTGCCAGCCGAGGAGTGTGTGTGCAAAGTTTGGCATGGATAGGGGCAACGGTGCCGGAGATAACAGTAGGGCCAAAAGTGTGACGTGATGTGACGGACAGACAGACAGACTGACTGACTGACAGACAGCCGGTGGTGGTTTTCATAGTAACTTGCGACCTGGCGGTCGTAACTACAGGTACGGTAGAAATGCGGTATTAAAAAACCTCCTAAGATATGGTAGCCTACTTTAGCAGCAATGGAGCATGTGCTAAATAACGAGGGGGGGTCGTTAGAAATGATTTGCACAGAAGGCATGCATGTACATCAATTTCACTTCTCGTCTGTTCTACTCGTCTATGTACATTTGAGCAAGTAAGATTATGAGAGGGAGAGAGAGAGACAGACAGACAGACATGGTGTTTAAATTAAACGCTATCTTCTGGTGTTGGATACAAACACACAGAGAGAGAGAGAGAGAGAGGGAGAGAGAGAGAGAGAGAGAGAGAGAGAGAGTCATTTTTACATCTGTCTCTTCTCTTCTTACAAAATGCTTTCAAGTACATGGACAGATTGCTTCCGTTCCATTCTTAACACATTTAAGATGATGTTGCATGCAGGCACATTCTGTTCTATTCTGTCAAAGCATCTGGACGGCTGAAAGCTGTTGACCTTGGTGTTTCAAGGTTGTGGCAAGATTTGTATCGGTATGCAGTCAGTGTTTGAAAGTTGCTGTTCTCACCTATCTTTTTTTTTACTGTATTATATTAATCATACCTGGATAAATTACTTTAGTGTTTTTAGGGTCATGCTCTCCACACTGCACGGAAATGAGTAACTTGTAAGGTGTCAAGTGCACTCTCTCTCTCTAAGTGACTCACATTTCAGCTGAGTGCATATTGGGATATTATAACAGTACGTGAAGAGAATAAAATAAGGGTGATAAAGGTACAGTACAGGGGTTGGGCGTTGGGTTATAACTCTATTTTATAAAGACATGGCTTTTATGTCTTTGGTTCCATTCCCACTGGGGCTGCGCATGTTTATGAAAGATGCACAATATGCATTCTGGGTATTGGAAGGCACTTGGGATAAAAAGCCTTTGACGTTTTGGCATATATTATGTCAGGAGGAGAGGGAGACAAAGCATTTGTAGGTGTAATATGTTTTTGACATTTTGTTGTGTTTGAAAAAATATATACTGTATATATAGTACATGTTGCTTCTTCCACTGTGTAAGATGCTTGTGTTTGCATATTACACAGTCCAAAAAGCACCTTTTAGAAGGTCCAATGTTATCATTCAGCAAAAGGAATCGTTTACGATTTGTTGGAGAGAGCAAGATAATTTGAGGTCTATATGAGCATTGTTAGCATATGTAAAACCATTTTGTAAAGCAGTGTAGGGGAAATGTCATTGAGAAAGGTGAATAGGGGGAGGGGAAATAGACAGGGGGGAAAGGGGGTTTACTATGTATATATAATAATACAGTGTTCATGTGTGCATGAAGGTGATCCAGCCATACCATAATATATTCTGTGGCCTTGGAGAGGGGAGATAAAATAAAAAAGGATTAGAAATTCTGTATGTGCATGTCATATCCTAAGCATTGTGGATGAAATTATGTTTACCTATATCATTTTCAATGTATTTGCTGCAAATTAAGTAATTTTTTTATTTCATATCTTAATAAGCGCTTCACTTATTCAAAGCATTGTTAGTACAAGATGAAAATCTTTCACTGAAACAGTCTAGGTAACGAGTACCTAAAGTTGTTCCTCTTTATTGAATTCTGTTTCCAATTACTGATTGTGTTGATTGATCTATTTTCTTTTCAGGTTAGCTGTTTAAACTTTTTCTTTCTTTTAAATGTCACAGGCAGAATCAGTACACTTTTACCTTTTTCTTTATTTTCATGATGTAAATCAACAAACAGGAACATAAGATCCCTGGCTGGTTTATGAGGACCCAGATGAGCAGGAATCAGCTACTAGCAAACATTCTGTGAAGCTACAGCAGCACCTTGAAGCTGAACCAGACTCTTTCAAGGCCCTGGAACCGGCTATGTAACACACATTGAACAACATCAAGACCTCACTCCTGGAGCAGAGTTTCCATTTCCACCCATCGAACTGCAGAAACGATCGTCACTGTTCTGGGCTCGCCGCTGGACAGGTGCTGTGAAAAAAAAAAAAAAGAAAAAAGGTATTCTTGATTACACGCCAGGTTACGCACCAAGAAATTCACAGAAAAACTCTCAGAGCTTGTAGTGCTTCTCCGTCTAGGACTCTAGAGTCCTAATAGTCTCAGCTAGACTAGATCAAGCAGCAAGAAGCTTGGGGCAGAAAATGAAAGATATAAAAAGAACAAAGGAGTGAGACAGAAGTAATAGGTGCACACCTACAAGCTCACATAGACCTTGTAGATCTGCTATTTTGGAATGCACGACACTGTCGCCCAGCTAAGTATTCACCATTAATCAACATTAGGGACTTTCTCCTCTTTGGCCTCCCATTATTTGGTCTTTCTGCTCCTGCTACCCTGTTACAAAACACTATTTTGATTGATTGATTGATTGATTGATTGATTGATTGATTCATTGATTGATTGATTGATTGATTGATTGATTGATTGAATACCTTATTTGGCTAAAAGTTTGCAACAAAAACGAGTTATACAAACGAATGCTAAACGGATAACCCAAATAAGCCCAGCTTGTTTTCATTAAGGTCAATAAAACAAATGCTATGTGTATTTTAATTTCATGCCTCCTCCTGTCTAATTCTTTCTTTCTTTCTTTTTTCTTTCACTTTCTGCTTCCTCATCTCCTGTTTGTGCCTCCTTTTAGTTGTCTCAGCATGTCCAGAATCTGTGTAGCAGCCTACCCGCTGATCAGAGGACTGTTTCACCACATTGCATTTAAAACAGTTTAGCTTGCATCTTTTTTTTTCTTCACCCCTTTCTCCAGCATCAGTAAAATGCGAACGTGGCGCTGTTTTCTGAGAACGATTTGCGTGCGTACATTGGAGAAATACTCACCAGAAAGAAATTAGCCGACTGAAACGCTAATACGGTGTGTTGGCGACGGAACGACTGGCCCGTTGTGAGGAACACAACAAAGAGAATGCTAGACAAGCATGTTGCAAAATGTAAGGTGTTACATTGATAGTATTTGATACCCAGAATAAATGCAACAGGGCCCGCTGTTAGGATATTCTGTTTCTCTCACTCGCACTCTCCTTCTGTTTGATACAACAGCTGATCTTCAAACCTCCTTCAATATTTTCTGTTCCCTTGTGGCCAGATCTTTCCTGCCCCAACCCCCTCACCCCCCCATCTCTCTCTCTCTCTCTCTCTCTCTCTCTCTCTCTCTCTCTCTCTCTCTCTCTCTCTCTCTCTCTCTCTCTCTCTCTCTCACTCACCCCCCTGCCCTCTGAGCCTTTCCCTCTCTCCCATCCCACACTTTTACCCTTTTGTCCTCATTCTGCCCCATGTTAGCACTCTCTCTCTCTCTCTCTCTCTCTCTCTCTCTCTCTCTCTCTCTCTCTCTCTCTCTGTTCCTTGTGCTGTCTCTTCATCTACCTTTGCCCTCCCATCTCTCTTTATTATGGGGTTCAAATGAGTATCTGTCTCCTCCTTGAACTTCTCACCTGGGAGAAGACATACACATGCACGCGTCTGCACACACACACACACACACACACACACACACACACACACACACACACACACACACACACACACACACACACACACACACGCACGCAGCGCGCGCGCGCGCGCGCGCACACACACACGCTCACACACTGTGACTGCATGTGTGCGCGGGCACGCATACACGGGCACTGCATCACATCTCCTCTCCCCTTCATCCTATTGCAGCACTAAATGTTCCTGATTCAGGATCATAGTATTTAAGCATCATGATGGAGCAGACAAATACTTTTCAGCTCAGCTACAGTACTGGCTGTGGATCCAATGGAAGAACGCAGACTAGAAAGGACTGCACAGAACAGAATGGAACAGAAAAACATAAGTGTTGTTTCAGAGAGGCTCAGTCAGCCGTTTGTTTTGGTCCAGTCAGAGTGTGGTCTATATAGTCTTGTAGTTGACTTTAATCAGGTCCTGTTCTGCTTAGAACAGAACAGGTGGTATTTGATAGTTTATGTGTGTGACAGCAGGCAGGAGCTGACATCAAAGCAACCAAAAGAGAGGGAGTGAAAGACAGACGGAAAGAAAGACAGAGAGAGGAGAGAGGTGGAGAGAGAGAGAGCAGGACGCAGAGGAGGGACACAGGGAGACAACGAGAGAGGTAGAGAGAGAGAAGAGGGAGAGTCAGCAAAAAATAAATAAAGAATAACAGTAAATAATGACTGAGACCGAGGTAGTGATAGAGGGAGGCAGAGAGAGAGAGAGAGAGAGAGAGAGAGAGAGAGAGAGAGAGAGAGAGGGGGGGGAGAATGAAGAGACAGATTCAGGTGGGCGTGTGGGCCTACTGTTGTATCTAGATGAGCAGCTTGTGTGTTTAGCTGTCATGCATACAAATTTCCGCCACTGTGATGAATGTCTACCTGCTTGTATCCAAACGGCACTTCAAAAAGAACAGCTTGGTTCGGGGGACCTTGCGCGTGGCTTTGATGTGCACTAAGCTCCACACAGCCCTGTCAAAATCTACCATCCAAAACAGCCCGGTAGAAAGTGAGAGAGAACTCCAGCCAGGCGTGTTATACCAGCAACCCCCAATACATCCTGTCACAGAGGCCAAGATTATGTAATGTGTGACACATTTTTCCACCTGCATTTCCTTCCTTAGCATTCAAAGTGTGGACCACGTTTCATTCTATGCCTTTCAATTTGTTCTTTCTCTTTCTATTTTCCACTCAATTGGGTTAAACTCGGTTCAGTACTGTACTTACAGTATATGACTCAATAATACGTTATTGGCGAGAGCTGTGCATAAACAATAATTTCAAACAATATTTCAAGGACTTTGGGGTTGCTGTGTACTCAGTTCCTGTATACCCAGACACCCCGCTGTGGGGTGGATCACTAGCTCTGTGGAGCTGTTGGTGTTTCTGTATGAAAAGCAATGAATTCAAGCAGAAACAATGAAAAGATTATGAAAGATGATACGATATCGGTGCAGCAAAATCAATAGCAATTTCTACCCTTCTTTTCTCCCCTGAAAAAGTGCCTGTATTCATTAAGCATCGCAGAATCACGCTGAAGGATTGACTAGAATTAAAAATCCTTCTAATAGGACATGAGAGGCATGTATTAAGTTTCCTACAACCACTTCCAGTGAAGAGTTGAAGTGATATTTTGAGAATGAATGACATCCCGGTTTTACAACGCACTGGGCCACAAAATTGAAATAATTATTAAATCTTGTTTTTTTTTTTTCTTCTGATCTTTTCTTTTTTCTGATAGCCGAGTAGCCTTGGCTATAGGCTAAAATGTATTTAGATAATTGATGAATAAATTATGATATGACATCAACACATATGTAAAATATTCTATAAATCAACATTGGCCAGCCACTCAAGATTCTTCAAACCTCCAATAAAAAAGTAGAAAAAATAAATACGGTAAATAAAAACCTTTGAGAAAAAGTTATTTGGCCACAACTTGAACTTTGCATCTATAACCACTTTGTGAGATATCACATTCCATTCACATTATGTGCCCTCGGCTACTGGCCAATCTTAATTTGCCCAGCATCTATTGCATAGACAATTCCAAGACAAATTGTGTTTTCCAAAATGCAGACTATTTTTGAATTACGATACAATACGTTGAGGGGTGGTCTAATGAATGGAGGCAGTGTGTGCTGTAGTTGCTATACCTCATAGCTGTAGGAAGTTAGAAAGAATTAAGCATCTTTTTTATAAAGCACTTCAATAATCAGTTATCCTTTCACTTAATTAAAGAGATGCTTAATTCAGCGTTCTCTGTTGCTCTACAATTTACAATTTAGGCATTTAGCAGATGCTCTTAATCCAGAGCGATTTACAATAACCAAGGTAATACATGACATACATCATAGAAATAGTAATCTAAGAAAAAAAGATAGGTAGACCAAGCACCTATTCAGTAAAAAACTTTATAAATTATATAAATTACATGTATGGTAATTTGAGGATAAGTGCTACAGTAAGTGCTATGGACTAAGGTGAACCACACACAACCATCTCACAGGCTCTTTGTGTCTCCATAGGGAACCTATGGTCATCAAATTATTGTCTTGGGAATGCGAGAAAAACAACCAAATAACCATGAATTCAAGTCTCCATGGGGTGAGTAATCGATAGAAAAAAAGAATTTTTTGGGGGTGAGCTATCCCTTTAAGTCTGATCTATAAAATAGCAGATCTACAAGGCCCTCACAATGTGTCAAGATGCAACGGTTACACGTCTCCATTCCGACATGTCTCCTTTCCAACAATTAACCCTATTCCTAATCCTAACCCTAACCCTATGGAAGTGTTGCCACTCCGACAATAAGAAGTCAATGTCGGAATGGAGACATGTCGGAATGGAGAGCACCCCCCGGATGCAACATGTTGTGAAATCTGCTATTTTCAGTGCGCGACCCCGGCACGTAAGTATAAACCAAGCATTGTTCTCTCTTTTATTAGATGGGGGAAAACGTGTTGTCTTTTTCTGTCCTCACTCTGTCAATTCTCATGTAGTACACTCTATCCTCCCTCTCCCTCTGGTTCCCTTTTCTCTGAGCCTGTCTATTTCTCTCTTTCAGACATACCCAGGGAGTCATGGCAAAGCACATACAGGCACCTGCTTGCTCTCTCTCTCACACACACGCACGCACGCACACGCACACGCACACGCACGCACACGCGCACACACACACACACACACACACACACAGGGCTGTATGGCTCGCACGCACGCCATGCACACAATACATGTGTTCACACCTGGCTGGTCACAATGCTCTCTCTTCCACTCTCATTCTCTCACACACACGCACGCACACACACACACACACACACACACACACACACACACACACACGCATGCACGCACGCACGCATGCACGCACGCGCGCGCACACACACACACACACACACACACACACACACACACACACACACACACACACACACACGCACACACTGTCACCTCTATGGTAGTGCTCGGCAGATGATCCCAGGTGAACGTGGACATTGTTTAACGAGCCCTGGGAACTGGGACTGACTGAAAGGGAGGGAGGGACGACGAGGGGAGGGAGTGCAAGGCGGAGGGAGGGGAAGAGAAGGGTAGGAGGGTACGAGAGGAGGACAGGAGAGGTGGAGGACAACATAGAGAGGGAGGGAGGGAGAAGGGGAGGGACAGAGGAATGAGGGAAGATGATGAGTTGAGAGAGAGGGGAGGCATGGATGGTTTGGAGGGCAACACGAGAGAAGAGGGGGGAGGGGGAGGGGGAGGGGGTGCACAGATATACAACAAAGAGGAAGAGCGTGGACGCTGAAAGAGACTGGATATGTCAGGGAACCAATGGAGAGAGAGAGGAGGAAGATGAGGGAGAAGAGAGGTGAGAGGAGGAGGAGAGCGGAGGATGGAAATGGAGACGTTTTAAGAGTCAAAAACTTTATTAGTTGGTGTGAAGGGAACGGCGGGGGGGCGGGGCAGGGGACAGAGAGAGACGAGGGAGGGAGGATGTAACTGCACAACAGCTGAGAGAGAGAGAGAGAGAGAGAGAGAGAGAGAGAGGGAGAGAGAGGGAGGATATATAGAGATGGAGAGTGAGAAAGGGCAAAAATGAAAGGAAGGGTATGTGGAGGGGAGAGCGATGAAGAGGAGAAATGTAAGTGATATGGAGCCTGGAGGAGTAAAGAGATAGAGGGGGAAAAAGAGGTGGGGGGGGGGGGGGGGGGGATTGAGAGGGAGAATGAGGGAAAGAGAATCCATTATGTAGCCAAAGAAGTGAAATAAACTGATGGTATGTTCTATAGGCCGATGATGTATAAAGAGATGAGATACTATAGAGAGTATACAGTAGTAGAAGATGTTCCCTCCTGTCCTGTCCCTTTCTGACCTATGTTCTTCCTTGAGTTTGCAGGGTTTTTTTCTTCTCTAGCTTAAAATGTATGACTTTAAGTATTTACAGTAAGTTGAATGATTTATCTTTTATTTTTAAGATTTTGTCTATAATGAAGCATCGTCTAAAACACTTAAAAAAGGAATGAAATTTGAAAAAAACCTAACCCTAACCACTGACACACCAAAGTGGAAATATTTGTAACGTAAATGAAAGGAATGGCCTGGGCAACTTGCATGAATTTACTATTACATACTGTGTGATATTATATTACATAATATTCAAAAAAGAATGGTCCGCAAACTGCTGTCGCAGCACACATGCAGGATGGTGTGTGTGTGTGTGGGAAGCATTCACTGTTACTTCCTTATTCCAAATCTTACACAACAAACTGTCAGAAACTGTCATTGAATCCAACTGGGATGGTGTGTGTGTGTGGTCAGTCTAATGTAGCTGTCTAGCCCAGAGCAACAAACAGCTCATATTTGCTTTACTTTGCCCTGTTCTGCCTCACAGCATCAACTCTATCTGTGTGTTCATTTAGGCCCTGAAAATAAGCTGTCAGTCAATTAGCGAGGAGTCAGACAATGTGTTTGTGCTTGTGAGTCTGTGTGGAAGCGTGTTAGGGAGTTTACGTGTGTGAGGAGACTGGGGACATGCAGTGTGTGTGTGTGTGTGTGTGTGTGTGTGTGTGTGTGTGTGTGTGTGTGTGTGTGTGTGTGTGTGTGTGTGTGTGTGTGTGTGTGTGTGTGTGTGCGTGCGTGCGTGCGTGCGCGCGCGCGCGCGCGTGCGTGCGTGCGTGCGTGCGTGCGTGCGTGCGTGTGTGTGTGTGTGTGGCGGTAAGGGGGGGAATGACTGTGAGTGATGTATGTGTCTGAGTTTGTGCGTGCGAGTGCATGTGTGTGTCAGTGGTGTAAAGTAACTTAAGTACATTTACTTATGTATTGTACTGAAATATAACTTTTAGGTATTTTACTTATGTACTCCACCACATCCGGGATCCAAATATTGTACTTTCATGTATACATTTTATTTTGGCCATTTGAAAATAGCCGATCTATCATTGTGAGCTTGTAGATCTGCTATTTTCAGAAGATTTTTACACATTTGAAAACTTGAAATGGGACATTCTGCACAATGATGAGTACTTTCACTTTTGGTACTTTAAGTACATTTTGATGCCAATACTTTTGTACTTTTACTCAAGTCAATTATTTAGTATTTCTTCATTGCAGTATTGATACTTTTACAAAAAACTTGAGTAATTTTTCCACCAAAGGTGTTTGTGTGTGTGTGTGTGTGCGTGCGTGTGTGTGTGTGTGTGTGTGTGTGTGTGTGTGTGTGTGTGTGTGTGTGTGTGTGTGTGTGTGTGTGTGTGTGTGTGTGTGTGTGTGTGTGTGTGTGTGTGCGCACGTGCACATGCACATGCAGTCATAGACAGATATGTGTGAAACTGTCAATTTGTCTTCCCCAGTTCCATCCAAAGAGACAGACAGCCCATTGAGGCGTATGCTGCAGAGAAAAATAACAACTCCGACTGACAAACACACTTTAGTCAGCACACATCACACACGCCACAGATAGCGGGGAGAGCAGGTTTTGCATTTAGATTGAAAATATAGTTTATTTCTTCTCTTTGGGAAGTTGTCATTTATGGAAATGAATTTTGTTAGGTGGTTATAATCGCAAAGTTGCTGCTCACATAAAATAACAGATTATTTACATGAGTTGACTTGTCCCGTTAGAGACTCACAGCGAGTGGAAAACATTGACAGTAAGTCGTAGTATGTAACAGGGTTAAACTGGAACTCCCCATTGTTGGAATGCATTGAAGTTGTATAATGAATGATGATATCCAATTGCTACACTAAGTCTGAGAGGTTTTGGTTAAAATCGTGGGTGAATATTGCTATGAATCGCTGGCAACCATGATATTAAAGCAATACTACACATACAGAGGCAACGCTACGTCGTGATTATAACAAGGATATGGGTGTTTAAGACACTTGCGTTGTGCCAACACCCGAAGTTGTGATATAATGCTGATATACCACTGCCCTCTCATGTATAATGAATTGAACACAAAATGACTCACCTCTACCTCTCTCCAGTCCTCTCTAGCTTTCTGTCGCTACATATTTCTCTCTCCTGGTGTCTTGAGTCAGAAAAAGGTACTGGTAGCAGTAAAAGCAGAAAAAAAAACATCTCAACCTGTATAGGGTCAACATATTGAAAACGGCCTTTCCTTAGTGCTGGGTGAATTTGAAAAGCAGTATGATAAGGTAACAGAATTATTCAGGGTACACCATCCAAAACTTTTTGAAATGTTTCACTTTTTATTTTATTTAAATAAAATAGAGAACATAGCAGATCTGTAAGTTTGTCATGCGTTGTGAGCTTGTAGATTGGCTATTTCTTTGCATCTTGTCATACAACGAAGTATATAGGGCATAAAGGGCCCCAGGGCTAATAGGACACATTAATCACTTATAGGCCTAAGTGATTAATGTGCAGTTGGGATGTTATGTAATCGCTCTGAATCTCGGTATCTCTTGCTTTAGCTGAGAGTGTCTGTTTTCACAAACTGGCAGCAATACTCAAACTTTGAATCTCTACATATGAATCTCTATGAGGATGAATCTCGGAGCCTGCTGAGATGTGTTCCACATTAAATCATCTGTGCCGCTGTTGACAGAATTAATCAGTCATCCTTTCTTCATGAGGAACTGGTCTTTCTTTTTAGTGTTTTCTCCCTGTTGCGTATTATCATTTGTTTGTGCAGTGATGCCTGCTATTGCATGATATTGCCTGATGGAGAGGGGTGCTTTCACCACCGGTGAAGATGATCTCAGTTCTCATTTAGTACCTGCCATTATTCATTCAAGCAACAGGGTCTTTTGAGAGCGGCGAGCATGCTTGAAAAAATTTACAGTGCAAAAGTGTTGATAGACGTATAATATAAATTATGAGCTGAGTTTTTATTGTCTTGCTGTCTCTGGATGAGAGAACTGTGTCAAAGCCCTAATTGGTTGCTGTGTGCTCTCCAGTAAGGGAATGGGGCCTCGTTAACGAGGAGGATGCAATGCACCTGTGGGTCTCAGTGTTCACTGGATGCCTGGTGAATTAAACAGAGGGGTGAGTGATGTAACTAGCTGGCATCCATATAGGAGGAAGTTATAATGACTGTTTGAACACTGTCACAGAAATCTCACTCCTTGCGCAGTACTTTCTTTACCCGCAGACCTTTAGTTTGCGAAGTATATTATTTATGTTTTAAGCTGTCATAGCTTTCTTGTGCGTAGTGTCAAACAGCACTTTCCCATTTTTGAAACCCATTTTCTTTTGTTGGAGCTTTCGTTTTCCGAAGTGACTGGTTTCTCTGTTAGTTTCCCGTTGAGCAACGATAACTGTGTGCAGAACATAACATAATGGTGTTTCTGCCTGTTTTTTTTTTTGTTTTTTTTTATCACGTGGCTTTGTTTGCTTACACTAACTTTAAATTAGCGTGGTGGTAGCCTGACATGGATATGGTTCACTGCAGACCGCATTAGGGAGTGTGGGAAAATTCCACCAGTGCAGCGTTTTATGTGAAGTCACCAACTGGTTTGTTCCTTCTCTGCCATGATGAGGCAATGCTGAGGGGCACAAAAATATCCTTAAACCTCAAAGTCTGACATTATTGGTTGTCAGTCCCTGTGTCAGTCAGCGGCATAATGTAACCAAGTCCAGTGGTTCACCATTCACAAGTTGGCTACTGCTGCTTAGTGCTACTTAGTGTCGTGCTGCGAGCTTGTACATCTGCTATTTTAGAAAAAATATCTCATTGTGAATAATTTCAATAATGTAGCTTTTTAAGAAAAAAAAACAAATCTTCTCTTCTGGGGATCACAAAACATCTCTTCCTATCACAAAACATTTTCAGATGGGGGTCCACAGCCAAATACATATCAATTTGGGGGTCCTTGGTCCCCAAAGCTGGTCAGAACTGCTAGTGCTTTCTTCATTGTGTTAACTTGCAGCAGCTCTGTGGCAATTTCTTTGACCTATGTGACATTAGAAAAAGCCAGACCAGGTGCATTTTGACATCAATTTAATTTCTTGTCAGCTTTCTTACTTTAAGAATGCCCTTGTGATTTATTGTACATACTGCACATTTATGCACTGTTTACTTCCATTAGGTACGTGGCCACGGTCCCGTTCCAAAAGTCCCAGCAGGATCCCAGTTCCCAGTATTGATCTCTGCTGTCTACCTCTCTATTTCTCTTTGTCTACCTGTCTGTCTCTCTAAAATTCTCCTGTCTCTCTGCACCTGTTTATCTCTATAATTATGTTAGTGGGGGGAAAAGTAAAAAGAAAAAAAAAGTACCTTGAGAGTGGATTCTCCATTCCGACAATGTATTTCAATGGGAATGGAGTGGTTTCATGCCAGTAAAGGATTTATGCGTGCTGCGCAGACCTTGCATTTATGCTGGAGGCTGGAGCAGATGTCGGTTTTCCCCCTCGGTCCAATCGGGTGAGTCAAAGGCAGCATACAGGGAGGGTCCTAGAAGTGACTGACTGGTGTGTCACAGACTTTGGGACAGAATGCGCTCTCTGCGTTTTTAGTCAGCCGCGCACAGAAAGAGTTTATCAGCTGGCAACCATACTTTGGTGTGACCGTGCCCTTACAAGTAAAGGTCCGGTGATAAAAGTGTACTTGAGTAAAAGTACAAAAGTATCGGCATCAAAATATACAATATAAATAACTAAAAGTAAAAGTATGTTTTCAAATGTTTAAAAAACCTTTGGAAAATAGCAGATCTACTAGAACTTGTAAGTATAGTAGGGCTGAATTGGTTAATGTATTTTTTTATATAATAATCTAAATCTACAAAGTAACTAGTAAGTCTTATTTTTTGGAGTGAAAAGTACAATATTGGTTTCTGAGATGTAATGGAGTAGAAAGAAAAGTATAGAAAATATAAAAATACCTTATTTTTTTTATTTTTTTACTTTACATAAGTACAGTGCTTGAGTACATGTACTTAGTTACTTTCCACCACTGGCCAAGAGTTTTACAATTTAAATGACTTCGACCCTAGAATGTTCAATAGTTGCCAGACGACAATACTGCCCTTATCATATGGAGTTTTGACAAAATGTAGTTTGGGATACAAAATGTGAGTTTCAATATTGTTCCAAAAGGCACAAAATGGATCCAAATAATTCAAAATATTTTGCTTGAGCAAATGACAACTAGCATAGTACTAAATACTGTACTTAAGGACAGTGACTACCTCTGTCATGTCCTTAGCAATCTCTCGAGACAAGAGTCAATGATGGCTACACCGCCCACGTACGCATGCACAAACGAGCACGCTCGCGGGGGATTTCACGGGACCGCGCCCGCTCGCCTCGCCGCCCCAAAACTTCGCTGCACGGACGAAAAAGCCGCCCGCCTCTCATTGAAAATGAATTACTAGCAGGCGGTGACCGCGTACCGCAGAGATGGATTGTGTTCATCTTTGTGAAATACCACGCAGCGTTTACTCACTGAGCGAGTGTGTTTGTGTCTCACCGCGGTGCGGCCACTGCTGATCCTAGCGGCAGCCCCGACGGCAACCGCGTACCGTGTGGAACCCCCTTAAGACTGTTGGATGTTTTTGATTAATTTCTTATACACTATAACTTTATTTTGTTATTTTATTCTTTTATTTCAGCTCATTCGGACTTTCTATGCAATCAATTATTTTTAATTGTATTCAAATGTCCTTTTGTGTGTTTCTTTTGCACTTTTCTTGTAAAGCACTTTGAATTGTCTTGTTGAAATGTGCTATACAAACACAGCAGGGACTACAGATCATGTAAATTAGCTAGAAGCTAAATCTGGTACAAAGCTCTTCTCTTTGCTTGAGACTAAAAAGTATTTTGTACATGTAAATTAAATAATTCATGAAATTGAATAAATGTACTTTTCCTGCTTTGCCTAGTGTAAATGGTGGTGCATTGATATATTGCTTTTTATCCAAAGCACTTTACATACAGTAGACACAATGTGCATTACATTCAGGATAAGGAAACCACCATGCTCATCGGAAACAACTAGGGGTGCGGAGTCCTGATCGACTACCTCGACACTAACTCTGGGGTAGGCCGGGATCGAACCCTCTACCCCTGAGCCACTGCCACCCCTACAACCTTTAGACGATTAATTAGACAAAATCCAATAGCCAGTGCAGCATAATAATAGTCAGATATTATTTGCTTCACCTTATTTTGTATCGTTCAAACATTACTTTCGAGTAGGTCACCTGCTTATTATTTGGTTTCAAACATTTAAGGTGTGCTTCATTCAGTCTGAACTAAGGCAAAGGGGAGATGAGTACAAACGTTAACACGTATTCAGCTCTTGTATACGTCCACGGTGTGCAGTAGACTCAGGTGTGAATATTAAAATCATCAGCGGTTGACAGTGTTTGCCGAATGTAAACACATCTGTTAGTGCTGTTTACTGGGTAAAGAGCTCTGACTGTGCTCTGTTTATTTGTAAACACCTCTGTCCCTGAATGATATGAAAGGTCATTATTAAATCAACCTGACTGTCTCTCTGTCTGCTCCCCTGTCTGTCTGTCTGTCTGTCTGTCTGTCTGTCTGTCTGTCTGTCTGTCTGTCTGTCTGTCTGTCTGTCTGTCTGTCTGTCTGTATTTTATGTTTCTTTCTGCAGTCTCTGGTAGATCGAAGCATAGGATGGCTGCACATCCCTGTGTACCTTGAGCAGTTCAACATGAAGCGGTTTTCTGCATTTTTTGATTAAATCAGCGTTCAATGCACTGCTGAAGAATTATAGGGAACATAACAAACAAATAAAGCTTAAACCACCAGCTTAAATGGAAAAACTGAACCAGCTGTTCTGGGACCAAGTCATTAATGCTCATTAAGATATCCATACTGTACTGTTATGATCCAACAGGAAACAGCTCTGCACCTTATAGTGTGATAACACAACGCTACGATCTAATATGCTACAGCATGCCTGTACTGTACAAACTAACCTCAAGATATGAAGCCCAACACTCAGAACTCCTCTGATGTCATTCAGGCAGAGATAAGCAAAGTGAAATGCTTTCATCTTTGAGAGATAAGTTACCCGTTGACCTTTATATGGGACAAGCCTCCTCGTGAAAACTGTTCAAGTATCAGCGCTTATCAGCTGCGCAGCAGAGATGATGCCTCATGTATCCTTAAATGTCCCTTTGGGCTGCGTTATTTAAATGTGCGTTTCCCCTTGGAGGCAGCTACTGTATATAGTGACAGTACCGAGTGTTGATTTTATTTTTAGTGTGGGAGTATACGAAAAGAATGGAGCCACTTTAAGTGGCTATTAGATTAGAATCAGATATAGGTTAACGTTTTTATATTATGGCAATAGTTCCACTGCGGGCATGATTTGGTGAAGACTCCCACGGAAACAAGGGTGCAATACAAGCCGATAAGCAGATTCATAGTATGTTTTAATAAACAGCTCACCAGCTAACTGTTGACATTCCTAGTGTGCATGGCTGAGTGTGTGTGTGTGTGTGTGTGTGTGTGTGTGTGTGTGTGTGTGTGTGTGTGTGTGTGCGTGTGCGTGTGTGTGTGTGTGTGTGTGTGTGTCAGGATGTCAGTGATCCATTGACCTGACAGCACTTCCTGGGGGAGGAGACACGGCGCTGACATTACCGTGGTCACTGCATGGTGATTGACACCTTTCACAACCACTCTGAATGTGTCAGTCAGCCAGTCAGTTTGTTATAACCCCAGGCCAGTGACCACAGTTTTATGGTATTGACAGCACATTGATGAGATAATATGTGTACATTATAATGAGAGCTAAAGTATTGGGTATGTGGGATATATCATTCTATTATGAAGTTTAAGATTTGAGCATTCACACTGTACAGCCTGGTTCCAAAATATACTGGGACTGTATTTGTTGTATAAAAGGTCCATTTATAGCCTACAGTA
>NC_137811.1:44092842-44132842 GCF_963921795.1 Nannobrachium achirus | reverse complement strand
ACACACATGCGCGTGCACACACACACACACACACACACACACACACACACACACACACACACACACACACACACACACACACACACACTTATCACAGTTATATACAGGGTGTCACAGTTCCACACAGGACTTTGAAAAAATAAAAGAAAAATAACTTCAAATCCAATTCAAACTCCAATTTTCAGCTTCCCACATGGGGCAATCCCAGCTCTTTTTCTGCCTTTGGAACCAATTGGGATAGAGTTAAATGAGTCTCAGGCACCAGGGGTTTGGCTGAGTGCTTTGGGCTTCGATAGATCAAGTCACACTCACTTCATAACCCAAAACTAGAATTACAGTTTAGCAGCCTCTGTTAAAAACTCTGGTTCTGGCTTCCTTGAGTATACTGTTTTATTCCATTGGAGCATTTAGTATTCTAAAATGTCATATTTTATCTTTTGATATGACTGACATTGATGTGACTGATCATCATTTTACACTGTAAGAATGTGTTTGTTTAAATTTGTGCCTGGATTAACAACAACAAAACCCTTCACTAAATCTAGGATTTTTGAAGAGAGCCTGCCATCCTTTGTACCTACCATGTGACTTTAGGGGATTACGGTGAGAATAATGTCAACGAACTCAACAAAATCAACAAAATCAGTAAGTGCATCGACGACATAGTTCCAAAAACAACAGTTCAGATCTCTCCCAATCAGAAACCGTGGATCAATGGCGATACGTGTAAAACGACATGAACCAATGGTTTCCGATCCAACAACGTGAGTTGTGAGGTCTATGCGCTCCGCCCTAAACAGAGCCACCAGGAGGGCGAAGAAATAAGGCCTTCACTCCAAACTGAAATACTAATTCAACAGCGGCGACATCAGGGGTACGTGGCAGACGGTACACACCATGATGGATGGCAAAGCAAAAACCAGCAGTGAAGTGAAGTGAACCCGCCTGTCTCCCTCCCCCAACGAATTGGACATATCTACTACGGTCGGTTCGAGACCAGTTCAGTTCTACCCGTGGCAGCGCCAGCAGAGCCCTGTAACCATCTCGGAGGGCGAGGTGCACAAAGCCTTCACGAGTCAACATCCAGAAGGCGGCGGGACCTGATGGGATTCCAGGGTTCTGTGTACTCAATTCATCGATTCTAATTCTAATTCAGATTTTGCACTGACTTACTGACATTGAAAGATGCACATTATTGTCTGTCTTCTAAATCTATATTTTGTGCATGGCATTCCTGTATGTCCTACTTACTGGCAATAACGTGTTTCTGGGTTCTATAAACAGAGAGAAGTGGTTATTCCTTATTATGTCTCTAATGGCACATTTGGTTCGAACCTTCCTGGTCTGTTGCCACAACAATGGATAATGCCACATTTGTATCGCTTTGTTTGTACAGTAGAGATGTGATTTCCCTGCCTTCTGCATCTAAAGTAAATAAAGTCTTTACTAAAGGAGGTCAATTATGCTTGATTCAATTGGACCTAAAATAGAAAAAGAGGGGCGAGATGGGGATGTGAATGTTTATTCATTTATGAACATGTGTTTGTACAGTATGTCTTTGTTCAGTGTAGAAGTGTGTGAGTGCGTGCTTACACGTGCGCGTGTGTGCGCATGTGCATGTAACAGAGAGATGAGACAGAACGTGTTGTCCTCGATTGCTAGGTGAAGGTGCAGAGTCTGCAGACTACATCAGTCTCCATGATCGATGAAACCCTCAATAACTCTGGTGGAAATCAAGACCGACAAATTGTAGTGAACAATCCTGTGTGTGGTGGGCATGCATCTCTGAATTCTACACGTATTGTGGATTGTCCTACTCATTCGAATATTAATTTCCCCGGGAGATCATCCCTAATCCATCTCTTATCTAATCTACAAACAACTATTATTCTTAAATGGAATAATAGTTGTTTCCAGACTCTGACCTCTAATGACATTCCTAGGGCAGGATTCTTGTGCTGCTTTCGCTGTGAGCACATGTCACTTCTCGTGCTTTTTGCTCTGACCAATGGACACTTTGTGTTTGGCACTGCACTCACTGTTAAGTAAGTGGTATTACTAGTAAGACGCTTCAGGGCGACCACCGACCTCACCCTAAAGGGCGAGGTGGCACCACAGGGATGTGGACATCAGGGTTGTGGTCCAAACAATTTCCCCCATTAATACTTGGCAGTCGGTTTATTTGCTGCTCCGTTGAACACCGTTGTAGCTACAATTACAGACTGAAAGAGTCTGAAAGTAAACCACATATAATTATAAAATAAGACACTAAACATGTCCAACATTTGTTTTTTTATGTAAATCATTGCATACAAGCTGTGACGTTTCTCATAATAGATTTGCGACCTATGGTCGCAATAATCACTAGTGCAGAATTATCTAGTCTCCTAAACTTTAGAAATAAGGCCTGGACAAAGGCTAGAGGTGCTGAGGCAGACTCCGGCTCCATTTTAGGCAGCTAAGAAATTGCTTTCAAAATCTATCTTTAATAGAATATTATATTATCTTTCAGTTACCACTTTCTGGAAAACCATGACATCTTTATCTGCGATTGGAAACTATAATGAGATACTTCCTTGCATTTCCACAGACTCTGGCACTGCTGTATATCGGCTCTATGTTGAATTGTTTTAATGAGCACTTTGTGTCTTGTGGCTCACTGTTTCATTCTGTCTCCAACTCTGCATCTGTGAATGCCACAGGTTGTGATATGGACCAAAATGGTAGAGATATCTTTCTCTCCATTTACTGCAGTGGTGTAAAGTAACTAAGTACTGTACGTATTTACCATTTTGAGGTACTTTAACTTAATTGTAGTATTTCCAATTTTCAGTGGCCTACTTTTACTTCTACTCCACTACATCTCAGAGGCAAACATTATACTTTTACTCCAGTACAATTTGGAAACTTTACTTACTAGTTACTTTGAATATTATTATAAAACATACATTAAAAATATAACAGTACATGTGTTTTTATTTATGTAACAATCATTTCTGGACAGTACTCCTACAGATTTCATCCAAAAATCACGCAGATTGGTAGACAGTATCTCTACCGTCATGTGATCGACAAGGGTCTTCCTAGAAAAAGAAAACGACTATAGTTGAAATAATTAAATAGTCACCAAATGCTACTGTAGTTAACTAACAAAGACATGTAAACATCTTTCTCATCTTGCTTTGCGACTAACCTGGTAGAAGAGGGGTTAAATAAATAAACATGATCTGTGTAAATCTTATGTATGCATGTGGATTTTCTCTTTGCGACACAGTGACAAAGAGAAAATCCTGTAATCATGTATTAAACATGAATCTCTGACTGTAATAATGTTTTAAACATGATTTACTGCTCACAGACATGGGAGAATTTGCCTTTAAATCCAGAGTGGCCAAATTGCAGTATTGTTGTTGCTAAAATTAGATTCGCTGTGGAGAGGGAAAGGCAGCGTTATTGTTGGCCAGCGACATGAAACAGATGCTTTAAGGAAGTGCTGGTCGTGGCAACTGTTCTGTCATTGGACAACAGAACCTGTTTGAAACCTGTTTTCCTTTTCTTTTTTCAATTGGAATATTTCCATCCTCTCGAGATCTTGGACGTTATTCAGAGCACAAAAACATTTGAAAAAAAAAAAAAGACTCTGGCATCAGGCACTGGCAGTGTGCAATATTTAACAAGTCAAAGAGGTCAAATAAAGTTTGGAATTAAATGCTGTGATGGTTGAAATGGAGTCTCTCTCTTGCTGAGCAAAATCTGTGTGATTATAATTAATTCTCTTCTCGACAGACAACTCAATCAGACAACTCTAGATTAATAAAATTGAAAGATCCCGCACACTGCACCATTTGGGTCTATTTTTACACTCTCTTGAGTTACTTACCCATAAGGGTCCATTTGGTTCCTAACTATCATTTAGCTGAGGACCCCCTGGAACTCCCTCAAGGACCGCTGGAGGTCCCCGGACCTCACCTTGAGAACCAAAGCTCTACTTGATCATACTACAGCGGATCTGCAAGCTCAAACGCGGCGTGAAGCGACACGTTTTGAGCTTGTAGATCTGCTACTTTTGCTTCCCTTTTTAAATCCTGAAAAGTATAACAGTTTTGAACATACTGTATGAGGTTTCTCTGCCTACTGTTTATGCATCAAAGTCAATGGACTGAGGAAGTGCATGGTAGCTTGCATTGCTGACTTTTCCAGTTTTGCTTCCCAGTCGATCGTGGCCTTCAAGCCTTGAACGACGAGCAAAAAGAAAAAGGAAAATCTATCAGCTCAATCTACGAAAAGAAGCCAAAATCTCAACACTGTGTAAAATCGTTCATTGTTCAGGTGCTGATATATGCTGAGAGGCTCCACGCTTTAAGAACTTCCTCTCTGGAAGAACAGCCAGAAAAACCTTAGAACAAACCAGAGCTAGAACACGCTGTAAATGGCAGTGATGTGATGTACAATTTTGACTTGAGTATTTTCCAATTTCCAGTACTTTTTGACTTCTACTCCACTACATCTCGGATCCTAATATTGTACTTTTACTCAACTACATTTGTTTGAACACTTTAGTTACTAGTTACTTTGTAGATATAAATTATAATATTATAAAATGTACATTAACCACTTTAGCCCTATTTTATACCTACTGTATAAGCTATTTGAAAATAGCTGATCTACAAGCTTGTAGATTGGCTATTTTCAAACATTTTGTACTTCTACTTTTGGTACTTTAAGTACATTTTTATTGAATGATTGATTGATTGATTGATTGATTGATTGATTGATTGATTGATTGATTGATTGATTGATTGATTGATTATTTTATTAGACACAAATGGAGAACGGTACAAGTATAGTTAAACACTTTAAGTACATTTTATTCCAACACATTCATACTTTTACTCAAGTACATTTTGAATTCCGGACTTTTACTTGTAAGAGTGCCCTCACACCTAAATACCTAGAGTGGAATCCGCCAATGCATTTCAATGAGAATGGAGAGTTTTATTGCAGAAATCCTCTACTGGCAAAAAAAAAACATTCTCATTGAAATGCATTGGCGGATTCCACTCAAGGTATTTTGGTGTGAGGGCACCCTAACAGAGTATTTATACATTGCAGTATTGATACGTTTACTTAAGTAAGGAATGTGAATTATCTGAGTAACTGGTAAATGCAGTGAGGTTGCCATTGAGCACACAGAATGGAACAGCGTGTGAGAGTTGGAGAAAGCCGGAGATTCGGAGAAAGAAAACATGTTGCTTGTCAATAATAGATGGATTTAATTTTAGACTGGCCTGTGCTTGCTTTTGTGTTTATTTTTGTATTTTATTTTATTTGCTCCTCATGTCTGCGTGTGTATGTCTGCGCGCGTGCGCGTGTTTGTATGCGTGCATGACAGGACAGGTTTTTTTTTTTCACACACACACACACACACACACACACACACACACACACACACACACACACACACACACACACACACACACACACACACACACACTGCTGAGTGACTAGCAGTGTGACAGTGGTTAGGAAGGAAGGAAGGAGCTCATCAGACAGCCTTGAGCATTCCATTCTGTCTCATCATCTCTCCATCCCTGTGTGTGTGTGTGTGTGTGTGTGTGTGTGTGTGTGTGTGTGTGTGTGTGTGTGTGTGTGTGTGTGTGTGTGTGTGTGTGTGTGTGTGTGTGTGTGTGTGTGTGTGTGTGTGTGTGTGTGTGTGTGTGTCTTGTTAATGTGAAGCAGTCAGCTAGTGGCCTAATGCTGTCTGTCTACCCAGAGGGCAGCTACAATATGGTAATAGGACCCTTCTATGCAGGAGTTGAGTATACCCTGTGTGTGTGTGTGTGTGTGTGTGTGTGTGTGTGTGTGTGTGTGTGTGTGTGTGTGTGTGTGTGTGTGTGTGTGTGTGTGTGTGTGTGTGTGTGTGTGTGTGTGTGTGTGTGTGTGCATGTGTAAAGAGAGAGAGTGAGACAGATAATCGTGCTGATACATTAACCTCAGAGTGATGTCAGTCTCTCTAAAACACACACACACACACACACACACACACACACACACACACACACACACACACACACACACACACACACACACACACACACACACACACACACACACACACACACACACACAGAGTAACTGAATAGTGGTGACATTGGCCGTTAGCAGTCAAGTTTTTCTTCCTATTGCCAAAATAAAAGTCTGGGTTTCCGAGGCTAGCAGTCAAGCAACTTGCCATTGCTGCTGTGACTATGTAAACAG
This sequence comes from Nannobrachium achirus, assembly GCF_963921795.1. Classification (NCBI taxonomy): domain Eukaryota; kingdom Metazoa; phylum Chordata; class Actinopteri; order Myctophiformes; family Myctophidae; genus Nannobrachium; species Nannobrachium achirus. The sequence continues at coordinate 44,126,584 of NC_137811.1, read as the reverse complement.
CCGTACAGCATTTGGGGACGTTTTTTTAGGCGAGCGGCCGAGCGCCTCGTTGGCCATCGCAGCATTTGCTGCATAAAGGTTTTATCTCAAGCTTTTGTTGTTTTACCACAGAGAAGACTGCCTATTTTCAACGCTGCCGAAAGCACAAAAAATAAATAAAAATAAAAGATTTACCCATATGAATCAGCTCTGTCCCCGTCAACTTCCAGGAGGAAAAGAAGTTTGAGGACATTTTAAACAGAGTGTGTACTGGTACCCAGCTGTAAACAACCTAGTACTTCACACACAGCACAGCTACAGTATGTACTTGTACACCTGCAGTCTGTGTAAATGGTCTCAGATAAAAACACCAAGCCAAAGGATTTCTTTTCACACTTTTCAATGCATTCAAGTTACAAAAATAAAACTCTTTGGTTTAATAAAGTAAGGATAGATTAGGTATACTGTAGATACTGTCTATTACCATGTGACGGGTTATCATTTATCAGTTCACCCTCAAAGACAATACTTTTTTTGCATTAATGAAAAATAATCCTTTCCTTTACAAAAAAAAGTTGTTTGTCTACATTTTCTGTCAAAATGTATTCAATGGACATTTCACATGGACATAACTTACATTCATGTACAACAGAACGACTTGAGAGTTCCAATTCACACATGTTCTGATAGAAAATACATAAAGATATACAGTAGGCCTATACATAAAGATATAAAACAAATAAATAAACAAATATTTGCCATATTTGATTTGATAATAAGCAATATATTGATTGATTTAAAAAGATGTTGCCATAAAAACAATATTGTTCCAAAATGATAATAAATGATACACAACAAAATTAATGTTATCAAGAATCATCAGTCGGTATTAAATAATATAATGATAATTGAATTAGAAACTGACTAATAAAGAAATTAAAACAGAATTATGTTAATTAATTAATCACAGTTAATTAAAAGACATTGCATGACATAATGAAATCCCATCTGATCGACATGGAAAGCCCATAACAATACCAGATCAATGTATTCAATAAGCATTCATGAGACACTATAGGTATTCTAACTGTGGTTTTCCAAAGTGACAGAGATCCTTCCTGGTAACACCTTCAAAGCAGTAAACTTGTCATCATCAAAATTGCAAATGAATGGAAAGAGTCTCTCAGTGAAAGTGTGTGTGAAGGTATGTAGGAGAGTGTTCGAATCAGGATCAGAGAAGGACAGCTTTCCTCCATTCCAGTCCAGCTGAACTCTGATCCTTCGGGTTTCCTGGGTCACTGGGAGATGATCAGTGACATCAGTGACTACCCTTGATGAGAAGACGGCTCTACATTTACCGTTACAGAACCCTATCTTCCAGTGTCTATGTCTATCCCCTCCGTCTCCCTTCCTGTGGAAAGACTTTACTAACACGCCCAGTGACCAGCTTCTGTTTTCTCCAACCTCGACGTCCCAGCTGTGAGACCCTGAACTAAAGCCCTCAGAACCCAGGACGATGAAGGCACGCCTCTCTGGGTTGTCGGGAAGCCGCTGCCTCTCACCATACCTCACGCCGGTCATATCATCAGACAGAATGAGTTCTGGACAGGCAGAGTTGGGGTCCAGGGTCACGGGAGTGTAGGAGACAATCTCTTTCATCTTGTCCCAGACTCTGAAGGTCAGGTTGCCCAGGTGTTTGGCCTCGTCTATCAGCGCTCCTGGTTCCAGCTTCGGTTTTTGCAGGGGGGGCTGGAGTCCCACCACCTTGGCCTTGTAGTTCTGCAAGAAAGAGACGTGATTGTCGGCTCTCAGCTGATCCTCGGCGGCTTGGATTGAGTCTGAGAGGGTTGCCATCTCTGTGCTCAGCCCCTCAATCCTCTCTTTTATCTTCTGACTCTTCTTCGCTACTTCCTCCCTCAGAGCGGTGATCCTGGCCTCTTCTTCCTCTTGTAGGAACTGACGAAAATCCTTAAACAGTTTCTTAATCTGCACCTCTGTGTACTGGGCCTGAACCTTGATGTGATTTTCCATTTGGTCAGAATTCGCTTTAACTTTATCAAATAACTTCAGTGTATTCTTTAAACGCTTCAGTGATTCCTGGAGTTCCCGTTTTCGATGCTGCATTGCTTCGTCGACAGTTGCAAACTTGTGACGGGCATGTTCCTCTGAATCCCGGCACGCGACACACATCAACTGCTCATCATCCAAACAGAAGAGGCCGAGCTTCTCCCTGTGCGCGGTGCAGAGGACCTCTGAGCTCACAAAGGAACAGGTGGGCTGCTGGTCCTGACGAGGCAAACAGGAAGCCATGTTGTCTGCCAATCGCACTCCAGCTCTGAAACGTTCAGTAAGGCTACAATTCTAGAAAATGAAACAACAGCAATAACATTATGAGTAGCAATAGATTATTCTTTTTCATTATCATTATTAGTAGTAGCCTAATATTTAATAATATAATAATAGTAGTAGTAACCTAGTTTAGTAGTAATGGTAGTATTAAAAGTACTTGTAGTAATAATAGTAGCAATTTGTGTATAGTAAAGTAAGTAAGTAAGTATAGTTCCAGTAGTGAATGATGCAGAGCAATGTTGTCATGTGACCAATGCAGAAATTGTATGCCATTTGAAATATCCTTCAAATACATTTTTGGAGCTGTGTGAAGCACAGGCTCCCTATACGTGGCCGTGTGGGTCTGTCTGTGTGTCTGTCTGTGTGTCTGTATGTAGCCTGAACTTCCTACACTTCGGCACGCTACTAGTCCCACAGTTTTGCCACCACACACTCGCGCCATATGTCAAATCGACCGGCTTACTCGGGAATCGTGGGCTAGTAACTTGCTAAGAGAAAGGTTCAATAGTTTAATTGATATTAATTTATTAGTGAATTAATTTTCCCCATTGACTTATAATGGGAATCGCAAAAACTCACATTCAATTATTTGTCTCTCGCAAACCATAGGGGCTAGAGTTTCAAGACTTGGAGAGGAGGTTCATAATGATTTCAAGGATTAAATAAAAAATAATTGTGTCATTTGGCCGCATGGTGGCGCCATAACACCCCACTTTACGTTTTGGCCTGTAACTCTTGAACCGTAGGTCGGAAAATTAAAAATATTTTTTCCCTGGATTCCTTGGGTCATGACGCATCTCCCCATATAGGCCACGCCCATTTGCGCCATGATAGATTTTCCGCCATCTTGAATTTTCTCCAAAACACACTTTTTTCTCCTTTTCCTACATATTTTCTTCAAATGTCACAAAAATCGGTACACATGATCCACACACACACACACACACACACACACACACACACACACACACACACACACACACACACACACACACAGCTCCACTTCACACGGGTGTGATTTTTCATAAATAAAAGAAATCCATTGCAGAATGTCAGCTGCTAAACACTGATTGAATGCTGGCATTGTCTTACCTGTGTTAATAATGAAATACCAATGTAGGTCTGGACAGGAAGAGGACTTTTATAGACATTGAATGCAAGCTTCTTCAACAAGGAATGAGCAGCTCATCTGTGGGGCTCTAACTGTCATTTTATAGTGAGTCTCACTTGTCAAAGGTCGATTAGGCCAGCATTTGATTTAATCAACATCACCACTCACTTGGCTCTGACGGACAATCATATCAGAAACCCTTTACTTTTCAACTCTATGCAGTACTTTGTTGACCTGGGATAAACAATCTACCAGCTCACAATGTGTCACACTTTGCTTTAATCAATTGGTAAAGGAATCTTGACCTTTGTGTGGCATATTGTTTGTCTCTGATTAAAGGTCTTTCAATATACTGTATATGATTGTGACCACTTCTTACACATTTTAATTGTGAAATTAGAAGAAGTATATTTTCAACTGTCCTCTTTAAAAAGTAAATAATGAATAAATGAATAACCAGATGGTGAAATGTAAGAAAGACATTCTGGCTTGTATTGAATCCAAATGCCTGAAATCAGTGGTGGTGACTAGGGCATTAACGAAAAAGTCGACTCAGTCGACTTCATTACACAAGTCGACTCCCATCAGAGAAAGTCGAAGTTGAAAAAAAAAAAAAAGTTCTATTGTGAAAATAGCAGATCTACATGCTCACAACGCCTCGCGATGCAAGACATTGTGAGCATGTAGATCGGTTATTTTCACAATTTCTGCCTCAATATATTTGACAATTTAGACAATGTTTAATTTGCCATTTTAGAGGTATTAAAAAGTCCTTTAAACTGGCACTTTAGAAATGTGAAGGTACCCTCTATACACTTAAACTTTATGTTGGTTTGTTTACAGTTGAGTGAGAAAACAATGTTTCACATTAAGTTAATTATCTGGGGACCCCCAAAATAATTGGGTGGTTGTGTGTGATGTGATGACGTCATCAAACGATAAAGTTGACTTCGACTGAACTTTTTACTGAGTCGAGTCGACTAGTGGTGACTGAGAACTTGAATCCATGCATACAGTACGGTGGGTGGTCTGGCACAAGGAAGCACCAGCACCGCTGGTCTGGAACAAGGGTCACTAATTAGAAACATTAATTAGAAAGGGTGGTGTTCACTGACTTTTGGTCATACTGTAGTGTACTAGCAAGCGTGAAACTGCCCAGAGGGCCTCTGCCAAATCCAACTGTGTGGTCAATTTCTTCAGGAAAGCTGAGCCAACCAAAAATGTAATATTATTTGACTATACAATAGGGCATCTCTTCACCTTCTCCGTCGCTGCTCCCATACTATGGAACAGCATTTCATGTCAGATCTGCCCTCTCCATTGATACTTTTAAATCCAGGCTTAAAACCCTGTTTTACTCACAAGCATTTGAATCCCCGTGACACATTTTATCTGTTTTTATCGTATTGTTTCTAGTTATTATGTTGTAATTGTTGTTATTGCTTTTATTGTTATGCATTGAGTTGTTGTTTTATTGTACTGCTATGATGATGAAATGCCTGTATAGCACTTTGGTACAATGAAAGTTGTTTTTAAATGTGCTCTATAAATAAACGTGATTTGATTTGATTTATATCATATTGTACCATCTGACACAATCGCAGCTTCAGATCGATGGACTACAAGGTTCCCCGGGTTCAGCTATGAAAAGAAAGTGATGCTACGTAGTGTGACAAACGTCAAGTCCTGAACAGCAGTGAAGTGGGTGTCACTAGATCGCCACCCTTGAAAGGTTTTGTATAGGCACAAAGGTGACCTTGTTCTCTTCAATACGTCATGTTATAGCGCTATAGGAGGAAGGAGAAGCAATGCTGCCATTTTGGGGGTTGAAAAACTGGTGCATTGCAACTTTATTTCAAAGTCACACAAGGAAATAGAGTATACATAGAATATGCTGTGTTATATACCCACCCCCCACCAGTGGGACTTAGCTAGAGGGGCTTTGATGACATAGTGGCACTATTTAATAGTCTTTGACTTTTTTAATCTGGTAATAGCTTAGCAACTGCTGAAGCAACCAGAGTCACGTTCATTTTCTTTCTTTTTTTTTCACTTTTCACTTGCATTGTACCTCTACACTGCAGCTGTAGCGGGTTGTTTGCCATGTTGTCTGGCAGAGTAAGTTTAATGTAGACTCCTGTCATATTAGCACTGTTGAGGCGTTAGCTAGTGAAGTTAGAATGGAAGTTTTCCCTCCCTGGGAGCTCCTGGGCGGATCAACAGGCCATCCATAATTAACAGCTACTCCGCCTGCGTTCTGATCCACTCGACTTTAAAAAGAACAACTGTCACCGCTGGTTAGACGCCAAGAGAGGAAGGGAGACGCAAGGAGCAAGAGACACAGGCGGAGTGAGGGGGAGAGACAAATAGGGGCTGGGGTGAACAAATTCAGTCATACACAAAAGGACGCACACAGAACATAAAGTGATGCACGTGCGAAGGTAAAAAAAAAAAAAAAATCCTCCCACAGCATAAACCTATGCAAATATTATATTAAAACAGACAGAAATACCTGGCACATATACATTAACTCATGCAGAAGCTTCCACACAGAGACATACACACATGCACATTTAGCTTCTGGCCCTAGAATGAACACAGCATGGCTTTCAGATGTATTTATAATGTATTGATGTGAGATCAAGAAGACTTCTCACCAAACTACTTCTGTTCTCTGACAGTAGACACCACACCAGTAGTTTGTCTACTTCTGCCCTAAAAATACAATAACGTACAAAGCATTGATTTAGTTTTTGCCCATACACCTGACCTGCCTGCCCGTTGGCCCATCCTCGCTTAGGCCAATTTTAATATAGATAACATTAATAACTGGTAGCATTTACAGTCAATTATCTGGATTCCAAAAAGTATCTCAGAGGCCCAAAATCCCAATTTGTAATCTTGCTGAAGCTTTGTGTGTGTGTGTGTGTGTGTGTGTGTGTGTGTGTGTGTGTGTGTGTGTGTGTGTGTGTGTGCGTGCGTGCGTGCGTGCGTGCGTGCGTGCGTGCGTCTTGTTGTGAGGCACAAGCACTGAAGGAAATTAACAGTGATAAAAGGCTGATACAGTACATTTTGAGTGTTTGAGGCATTAAGGAATCTGAGTGTGATGAATTCAAATTAATTTAAACTGCAGTTTGTGTCATACTGTTGTACCTCCATGCACGGATATTACGCAGCGACAAAGCAACGGTATTTGAAATGAGGTCACGCAAATAAAAGCATCAGCCTGTTGAATGAGGCTTCACCAAATCAATAGATTGATAGATAGTGAAATATTCACTCCCTGCATGCAGAACATAACACTTCTCTCAAAACTAAATAACCGACTACTTCACCTCATCCAGAAGAAAGAGGCTCAATGCCTCACGCTTATCAACTTGCACTTTTGGCTGTTACAGTGCGTTTATCTCCTCTACCAATCATTTTGGCATTAGTTTGGCATACAGAACTGATACCGCTACAGAACGTAGCACTGCTGTTGCCCTTGGACAAACTGTTATAAACTAGACGAAGCTGATACATTTGTGCAGTACTGTTTTACATACTACTTTTGATTTTGAGCCCATTTATATTTAATGCGTGTTATTGTATGAGATGCAGCGTGCAAGCATCAGAATCCAGGACAGTTATCAGGGGGACCGAGCAGTTGGTGAGACAACAACAGTTGATTGTACTCTGGCATGGGAAAGTAGTACTGATCCTTTGTGTGCTCTCTTCTCTTCTCTTCTCTTCTCTTCTCTTCTCTTCTCTTCTCTCTTCTCTTCTCTTCTCTTCTCTTCTCTTCTCTTCTCTCCTCTCCTGTTCATACGCAAATCTATTGTATATCACCCCAGCAGTATTATTTGAATGTGGAACAAATAAAGTGAATCACTGAATCCTCTCTGTAGATGAGAGGAAAAGCTTAAAATGCCATTATTGAGATTTGTTTGTTGAAATACATCCGTTTGCTCTTTGCCGTATATAGTATCCAGAGACACCTTTTAATGGTAATATTCCAACATCTCTCTGGCTCTGTCATAGCTGTAGGCTTACAGTAACAGGACCATCCCTACACTAGAAAGATGCAATTCTGGGAAATTGCAAGTGTGGTTGCTCTGACGCGAGTCACAAGGAATGGAAAATGTATTCCGTCTTACCATTTGTAACTTTCATGCTCATATATGGATATCTCTGTATCTGTCAGTCCTTGTCCCTATATTTGAGTGGTGCTAACCATTCAGTCCTTGTCACTTTTATGTGTATATACAGAATACTGTATAATATAGTATGCACATATACTGTATGAACATACTGTGTATATCTCATGTGGTCTATATCATCTCCATATTTGGGAAAAACATTTTTCAATTCAATTCAATATAGAAAATTAATTCACAAATAAATTCATATAAATCAAACTATATAACGTATCTCTCAAAATGCAAGCATACGAGTCCCGATGAAGCTGGTCGATTTGATATATGGCCACCATATCTGTGGGAGGAGTAGCACGGCTTGAAAGAAAGAAAGAAAGAAAGAAAGAAAGAAAGAAAGAAAGAAAGAAAGAAAGAAAGTCGGACAAGTACTATAGTAGTATAAGTATAAGTAGTGTGGCAACCACAAGCTAAGCTATACATCCAACCCTCTCCCTCCTCTTCTTCGCTCTCACATTTTTTGCCCAATCCCTCCAACCCTGCTTCCCTTCCTGTTTCTTTTACTCTCTCCTCTCCATCGGCCCGTGAGGGGATTCATCATGTCCGGGTGCTGTGACTGGACTCCCCAGGAAGCATTCAGCTAACAGAAGAACTACAGGAATCAAGTCTAGCACACATTCATTCAGTTTCTCTCTGAATTCATCTTAGTGGTGTGGTCCTTGCTATATTTCATATATAAATGTACAGATATACTGTATATGGTGCTTTTATTTAGGTGTGAGTCAATGATTTATGTCTGTACAATATAGAATTGTGTGTAATAGAATAAAACTAAATATCGGTAGTTTTTGTTCTACTTTCAGACTTTAAGACAAAGAAAGACCATCCTCTCCAGTCATCCCTTAGCTGCAGTGTAATTTTATGTAATGAAAGCGTGAGTTATTCTGCCAACGGGGGAAATGATGGGAAAACTGATTGTACTGCCAAGTGCTCAAAGAACGCCCGGGCACTGAAAACACAACATGAAACATTCAACACAAATTGGCAGATGCAGTTTTCTTTTAATAAATCAAATACACTCATAGTGCCAGCAATACACAGCAAATATTCCAGGGACATGTGCATAATATTTTCTCGTTCAGAACTGTTAGAGCAGCTATGAAATGGAACTAATTCAGTTGTCAGAGCTTTAACATGGCCGTGTGAACGAGTTAAGACACTCGTACTACATTAACAACTTTATATAGACAATGGTACATTGACAATGGTGAGTGTGACATCAATAACAGCTGTTTAACACAATTATTATGTCGCAATAGAATAATAATGGGTATTATTGTGTATCCACGTAAATTTAATTATTTAAATGAAATGGAATACTCTATGTTGGAACTTGTACTGTATGCTGTTTGAGTGCATTTTGAGTAAACTGTGTGTGTGTGTGTGTGTGTGTGTGTGTGTGTGTGTGTGTGTGCGTGCGTGCGTGTGTGCGTGCGTGCGTGCGTGCGTGCGCATGCGCAGATGTGCATGTTGCCTAGGGGCTTGAGCATATCAAATTTATTCCAACCACTATGGCTGATATGGTTGCTGCTGTTACCTCCTTTTGCCCTGCTGAGGCCCCTAAGGCACACACACGGTTGCTGTCGAGCATTGCTTTATGCCATGCTGTGCTCCCTAGGGCCGCCACAGAGCAGTCTAAGAGCTCTGTGATAGTGAGAGAGCAGAGGGAACATACACAAGCACGCATGCACGCTCGTGCGCACGCACACACACACACACACACACACACACACACACACACACACACACACACACACACACACACACACACACACACACACACACACAAACACACACAAATGCAAACAATTGCTTATCACACATGTATTGTATTTCAAGCATGTGTCTCTCCTATATGAAATGGCAAAAAAAACACCCATTTACAGTCAAAGTGGGTCATTTTAAATGCTTCTCTTGTGATCTACCCGTCAGCTGTACATCCACACATCTGTAGATGTCAGTGTTCTTTTCTTGGTGTCTAGTGCTGCATTTGTATAATCAACATTACAGTAACACATTCCCAGGGCCTTCAAATTGGGCAGAATGTCAGGGGAACTGTTGATTTGTTGGAAGTATTTGTGCAAAAATGGTAAAAGCACATCGCAGGCAAGATTTTCATAGTACTGTGTAGTGGCACTCCGTCTAAATGTTCAAAAAATGTACCACTTGGTGGAGTAGTCCCATAAAAAGCACAAAACAGTATCCATACGCGAACGACAAGACAAAATAAACTTTTCTTAAAAAAGGTTTTACTTGAAAAACTTAAAGGTTTACAGAGTCATGTGCACGGTCAAAAAACTGTGTTGCTTCACTGCTAGACAGACTCCAACTGAACAGAAAGCCTCACATCATCATATTTATACACAGGTGCATCAAAGAGTGGGCTAACTAGGCACTCATTAAACATCCAACAACACAAAATTAGAACAGGTCATCTAAACCTTTTTGACCTTGAGCATCAAACAGATCTAAATGAGATCAGGTCAGCTAGACCTTTTTACCAGGGCAAGGCAATTAGACCCTTTTTAAACACACAATGAAGCACATGAAATGCAGTATGCAATATGAAATGCAATCAAATTCAGAGAAATATACATTTTTAACCTTTTAGCAAAAAGTATTCTTAATCTTAATCATGAATTAACTGAAAATATAAACTGTGACAATTGGCACCTACATTACCCGGCCCCTAATTGGTTAGGCAGGAGGGCTAAGCAATTACAAAAACTTAAACATTCAAAATTCTTTTAAACTTCGTCTTCTCAGTTAGTCTTCTCTTCTGGCCTGGCTTCCTGCAACAGGCAGAGCTTGTTTATCGGTCTTTCCAGAATGCTGGTCTTCGTCTTCGTCCTTTGCTTTGCAGGGTCTTTTTCAGCTTCACTGACAGTTTGTGATAACTCCTTTCTTTTCTCTTTCAGCTGCTGCAAAGTTTTCTGCAGGCAAGAAAGTTTGAGTCGTTGACAGTCTGAGTAGTACTCTATCAGCTCCTTCATTGGTTCCACGTTATCCTCAACTTTGACTGTGTTGGCTTTAACAGTGTTCTTTTCCTTAGGATCGTCTTGAAGGGTTTCTTTCATTTGAACAGGTGGTTTCTTTTTGCAGCCGAAGACCACTCCTTTCTCCTTCTTTTTATGGTGGTACGCCCTATAGTGTGGTATACAGATCAAGGTGCTGTCATCACGACTCAGTTGATCTGTTGTAACTGGGACAGCGTAGTCTTTGCCAGTAATGGTGTCCTTGGGGCTTTTGCAGTCTTCAAAGACCTTAGGATTCTTCTTAAACTCTCTGTACAAACTGGCTGTACGATGCTCCACCACACAACGGTTATCGGGCATCTGGAGCTTTGGATTCTTGAGTGGCAATCCAATGCTGTAATCTCCGGTCTCAAGGATTGTGGTTTTCTCCACAGGCTGCATGCACTGTTCGTCCTCCTGAGACCGCTTTTCTTTCTCATCACAGTTGCGCCCTGGAGGATCAATATTACCCTGTTGTACCAGTGGCTTCTCCATCTCCATCACAGAGAGCCTGTTCATTGAATAATGAGGACGTTTTTTCTCTGTGTCACTCAGTTCCTTCCTTATAGGCCCATTTATGACCCAGCCGATGGCCGTCTGTAGAGCATACGGCCCTCCATTTTGGCCATTGATAACGTGCCATGGCTCCATTCATCTTGGACAGTTCGCTCCAAAAAGTAAGCCAACCTCTGCTTCCAGTTCTGGCAAGCGTACTTCGTGAAGGTATGGCCACTTCTGGATATCGGCTTGCTTCGGTATGTTTTGAGGGTGAACAGGTATGAAGCTGTGGGTGTACACCTTGGGCAACTCCATATATCTGCTCTCTTTGAGCCCACTTATTTCAAGATCCGATATCACATAACTGCTCATGAGTTTCTTTTCTTCAGGCGTGTCTTGGCTCATGGTGCTGAGAAGTACTTGGGTTGGTTTCCCTTTAACCTTCAGCTTCCTTCTCAGAGCTTCCGTGCAGAACGTTCCAGTGCTTCCCGGATCCATGAACGCGTACGTTTCCACATACTCGTAACTCTTTCTTGACTTGACCCTCACCGGTACTATTGACAGCACACATTCAGGTTCTCCGGCCCCAGTGAGGTTACAGGATTCATGTGTGACAGAAACTTGAGCACATGATACTTCGCTTTCCTGTGCACCGTCAGTCTTTTCAGGTGATGCTTCATGTGAGGCAGAAACCTCTCTTTCTGTGTGTAGAATGTCTGGATGCTTTAATTTACATTCCTTACACTCTGCTCTTCTTTGGCAGAACTTGCTCAGATGGCCACAAGTTAAGCACCCGAAACATAAGCCCTTTGACTTCAAGAACTCCACACGTTCCTTGTATGGCTGTTTCTTGATCTTGTTGCAAGAAGCTAGTGTATGATCTTCCTGGCAGTACAAACATGGCTTCTCAAAAGCATTCACTGTCTTGCTCGTTCTTTCTGGCTTCGAAGATGTTTCTTGAGACTCTTTGTTTTCATCTGAAACATTGGTTGCGAAACTGCCTCCGCGAACTTCTCTCCTCACAGGAGGTCTTTCTTTCTGATCGTTTTGTCCAGCCGTGACTGTGCGGCTGTCTGGTATATTACCAAAGAGGGGGTCTGTTGCTATTTTAGCTTGCCGGTCAATGTATCTGACCAGATCAGCAAACTTGGCTCTGCTGCCTTGTCGCTCTCTGATATCATAGGCTACATCACGCCAACGTTCTTTCATTCTGTACGGCAGTTTAGACACCACCGTTCGCAGGTTGGTTGGATTGTCCATCTCCTCCAAGTAGTCTATGTCTTCCATAGTATTGTGACATCCAACTAAGAACATTGCATAGGCACTTAATGCCTTTCCATCGTCAGACTTGATCATCGGCCACTTGAGGGCTTTATCAATGTACGCACTGGCGATCCTTAGTTCGTCCCCGTAGTGCTTGTGGAGCAGTTGCTTTGCTTCTTGGTAACCTTTTCTTGATGGCATGTGAGCACAGCTGCGAACTAGCTCTTGGGGTTCACCAGCCGTAAATTGTTCCAAGAAGTACAACTTGTCTTGATCAGTGTCTGTCTTCTGTTCTACTGAGTGTTCAAATGCTCTGATGAAAGATTTGTACTGCAATGCATCACCCCTGAACACAGGTATATCTTTAGTTGGTAACAGGGATTGCTTCTGCTGTCTTACAAGCAACTCGGTTATTGCATTTTGCTTTTGCAGTACTTGTAGTAAGCCATCGCCTCTGGTGTCCTGATTGAAACCTTGATGACCTCTTTGCGATACTTGTGACTGTGACGTTTGTGACTGTGTCTTAAAGTGTACAGTTGCTGGTTGGACAACGCTAGTCCTGTCCTGCTTCACAGTCCAACGCCGTGACCCTTGTGATGCTGCGTAGCTATTCATGCCATCCTCCTGTCTTTCATGTTCTTTGAGTACTCTTATTTTTGCACTGCTTGCAGCTAATGCAGTCTCAACTTCAAGCTCCTCTCTTTTAGCTTTAAGTTCAGCCTCTGCTTTAGCAAACTGTTGTTTTCTCTTGTTTGCAGCTAATGCAATCTCCAATTCGAGCTCCTCTTTTTGAGCTATAAGATCAGCTTCAGCTTCTCTGATCTGCTGGTTTTTCTTGACTGCTGTGGCTGCTTCAAGCAATGCTGCGTGCTCTGCCTTGTATAGCACGTGCCGATGACAGTCGTGACGCTGCTGATGCACGACTGACTTGAGATCCACCCTTGCGGGCATGTCCAGACCTCCTGTCACCAACCTGTGATACGCTATCACTTGGCATAACTGTATCTTGCAGGTTATTTTCGTTATCACCATCTTTCATCGTGATTACTTCATTCCTTGCAATGTAATCTTTAACTGATTTCAGGAAATCTTGTATGGTTGCACTTTTGGGTTCGAACCAGGTAGCTTGATCTATTGTTCTTTCCTCCTGAGGCAAAAGACTCGCAACTTCGTTGTTGTAATAATAGAACTCGTCATGAGCAAGTGCAAAATCACCTTTCCACACCTCTTTCACTTGTTGCAAGTTTTGAGCATTATCCATCAATGGCTCAATCTGGCTAATTTTGTTTGTCAGAGTTCTCAATCTCTTTTTCCTTAAAGAGATGCTTCTTTGTAATTTCTCTTCTGATCCTTTTTCTGTCAGCCTACGTGACCTTCCCTCCTCCATTACACCTTCAGGTGCGGTTTCCTTTTCATCACCCATCTTATTAATTGCAGAGTAGAATGCTCAAGTTGCATGCAAAAGCTTAAAAGCACTTCGTATCAAAGTCACTCTTCTTAATCAAACATGTGCAAAACAACTTCTCAAAAGATGCAAAACTCCACATAGGTTGAATCAAAGCTTGCGGTTATGCTCACATGGAAAGAGCCACAGGTAATTAAGCATAGAAGAGAATTCCATCCAATTCACTTTTTAGTTTACTGTATAGCTTCACAGTTCCAGTCAATCTCTTCGTGCCACAAAGCACTGGGATAATAGAAAGATTTCAATACCTTGTCTTGGGAATCACTTCAAAAGATTACCCTTTTTATTCCTTTTTCTTCAGGTGAACTTGTATTCCTCCAAACATTTCCAGGCAAGTTCCAGCTTCAGCTCGTTAGCTTAGTTTTTTGACTAAATGTAGTGGCACTCCGTCTAAATGTTCAAAAAATGTACCACTTGGTGGAGTAGTCCCATAAAAAGCACAAAACAGTATCCATACGCGAACGACAAGACAAAATAAACTTTTCTTAAAAAAGGTTTTACTTGAAAAACTTAAAGGTTTACAGAGTCATGTGCACGGTCAAAAAACTGTGTTGCTTCACTGCTAGACAGACTCCAACTGAACAGAAAGCCTCACATCATCATATTTATACACAGGTGCATCAAAGAGTGGGCTAACTAGGCACTCATTAAACATCAAACAACACAAAATTAGAACAGGTCATCTAAACCTTTTTGACCTTGAGCATCAAACAGATCTAAATGAGATCAGGTCAGCTAGACCTTTTTACCAGGGCAAGGCAATTAGACCCTTTTTAAACACACAATGAAGCACATGAAATGCAGTATGCAATATGAAATGCAATCAAATTCAGAGAAATATACATTTTTAACCTTTTAGCAAAAAGTATTCTTAATCTTAATCATGAATTAACTGAAAATATAAACTGTGACAATTGGCACCTACATACTGTATCTTTGCTGAGTATAATTATACCAGTAAGACTCCCTAATCGGGAGATAAGCGACCGTAGGTCACTTATCTCCACAAATAGGGCAAAAATGTGTTTTGCCAAAATCTTCCTGATCCATGTTGATGACATGAGTGTAGACATACTGTGTAGTGATTTTCGTGATTTTAGGGCAAAATCTGTAGGAGCAGTGTCCAAAAATGTGTTTTGCAAGAATCGGCCTCATGGTGGCGCTAGAAGAGGGCCATGTGAGAAATGAGGGGTGGGGTCTCCGCGCCGGCAAGGCGGACGAATAGGTACCGGCCCCGGCTGTCCCGGTCGCTCCTAGCCGGAGTTACGGCATTTTATGTGAGCTGCAGTGTAGGGGGTCCTCCACTGGGGGCGCCACCACTTTTGCATCCGTTCTGGAGCACCAGGAGTCGGTGGTCCCCGGGAATTCCCCGTGAGCAGCCCCGTTGGGGTGGTCATTTGGTCAGTTTAGCACATTTGGTCATTTTTTACATCTGGGGGTCCCCCAGGGACCTGGGGGTCCCTGGAGCTCCGGGGGTCCTTGGAGGTTGTAGTTTGGCAGGCAAGGAACGTGTGTGCAAAATGTGGCATGGATCGGGGCAACGGTTGCGGAGATATGAGCAGGGCAAGAGTGTGACGTGTGAGGTGTGACAGACAGAGGGACTGACACTACTTACACTACTTACACTACTTACACTTTGTGCAGGGTTTGATAGTAAATGCGACCTACGGTCGCAATTAAACATGGTACTGTGGCTGTGATTTATGAATCATAAAAAGATGTATGATTTACAGTCAACCAGTGTTGTAAAATCAGTGTCCAGTGTAGTTGCGACCGTCAGTTCGGAGTTACTTTAAATACCTGCAGCTCATGTCCGTCCGTCTGTCCGTTCATCCGTCATTGAGTGTGTCATGCTAGTAGCGCCCCCAGCTGTGGGCAATCAGCGACGCACCATATGATAGGTAACGAGTCACGCTAGTAGCGTAATCAGCGACGCACCACACGATAGGTAACGAGCCACGCAGCTGCATGGGCAATCGGCATATGTTCTGTATTAAGGCCAGTCCATGCTCTCTCTGAAAACCGAACATTCCGTCGGAGAGTTCCGACTTTCCGACGTGCAGCTTTCCGAACTCTTATTCGGGTTAATGGTTTTCAGAAGTTCCGAGTGGCGTTATTTGGTAGTTGAACTGAACCTTTCCGACGAAAGGTTCGGTTTCGGGGAGAGCATGGACAGGCCTCGACTGCGTGTTACTTGTATCTATACATTTTTTCCTCCTCTCTTTTCTCTGCTCTACCTTTCAGCCTTCAACAGTTTTTCTTTTCTCTTTCCCCTGCTGTCTAAATGCATCTTCATCCGCCTTCCTGTAAGTCTAAAGG
This sequence comes from Nannobrachium achirus, assembly GCF_963921795.1. Lineage (NCBI taxonomy): Eukaryota > Metazoa > Chordata > Actinopteri > Myctophiformes > Myctophidae > Nannobrachium > Nannobrachium achirus. The sequence continues at coordinate 44,110,393 of NC_137811.1, read as the reverse complement.
CCCTATTTTGGGGCAGGCCAACTGGCATATAAGGCATGGAATGGATGGCCAATCTGACAATTTTCGGGGGCACAGACAGTGGCAGGTTTCTCTCCACCTGCGTGTGTTCAGTGTTTTGGAGACTCACCGTGCACACATGTTGGAGGAGAGGTGCGGTAAGGAGTGTGTTGTTTTCAAATCAGCAGCATGGTCAACAGGCATATGGCGAAGGCGCGCACTCTCTTGTGCTATTTTCCAGATAAACATCTCTTCAATCACACATACATGTTTTATAGTATGTTATGTCTGTTTCACTTTCATATTAATTTGTCATGGTGAAAAAAACATTTTAACACATGTAGTGTAACGACCCTGCAAGAGATCAGGCCGTAACTTGCCATGCCAAGCGAGCTAGCTCTCTTGGCGTTGCGGGTTGTAACGTTTAGCAGACTGGGTGGGACAGTCCGCCTCCAACCGGGAGGCGAACCCCAGCCCCACACTCAGCAGACAAGGCAAGCAATCCGCAACGCCAAGAAAGCTAGCTCGCTTGGCATGGCAAGTTACGGCCCGATCTCTTGCAGGGTCGTTACAGAACCATACCGTTAAATGTGGTTAACGCAAACACTGTGCTTCATTCTGCATGGAGAATATTGAAAGCATACTGTACTGTAGGTCTCCCTGGCATAACTACAGATATTACCCATAAGGTTCTTAGGTTCTGTTTGACTCCTCACTGTATGGCATCTTTAAAAAGTTTCAGAAAGGCTGCTCATTGGACCATATAGTACCAGACACAATACAGTAACTGTGTTTGTTATTGCCAACATTTTTACATCATCTGATCTTAACGGTCTGTTTAAGGTAGATTAGTTGTTGACGACTCAACAACTCCTGCACAAGGACATCAGTTTGCTTTTGGGAGAAATGACGGCTCCAATGCTTTATTTAGGTCTCAACACGCTAAGAGGTATACACTTACTTTATCAGATCCCAAATTGTTACTTACATGCTGAATGGTGAGCAGGCTGTCTGGTATGTACAGTACACACTTTTCACATATTTTGTTGGAATCCAAGTCAAGCCAAGCCATGTGCAAGCCATGTGGTTTAATCTAACATTTACAGCGTGATTCTTCCTCCTTTGTGACCATCCTACTTGTCATACTTGTGTATAATGTATCACAAAACTTGCCAGGATCCATTATAACCTGTTGTTTGTTGTCCTTCTTTAAAGATATACCATTAAAAGACCAGATAGTGGTTGTAAGGACCACTATCTGGACTATCTCTCATGGTCGAGAAGCGTGATATGGAAATGCAACTGCATTCTGGAATAGACCTTTTCATGCTAATTTGTGCCATTATGGCATGAATTAGCAGTGTAATGTTACTCCCTTCGCAGGTATTACCAATGATACTAATTAGGGCCGTGTTCCAATTAGCAGAGCCTTTCCAGTGAGCCAATATGCACAGCCTGAGCCTGCTCTGCTTGACCCGAATGGAATTGAGCCTTAATTAGTATCATTGCTAAAACCTGTGAAAATATTACGCTATTTCATCTCAATAATGGCTGCTGTGAAAGGGGTCTATAGGTTTTATGGTAATTGTACAGTATAATAAAAGAGAACAGTCTGCACACTTTATCAAGCTCCAAAGGTATTTTTATTTGGGTGACCAGAAAACCACCTATTGGTCATAATGTACTGTAAATACAAAAACCTTTGGAGCTCGATCCAGTGTGCAGAGTCTCTGCAGACTCTGTTGCTTGTCTTCTGCCCAGCACCATGGCATTTTAACTTTAGATGTGCATTATTTATTTACAATTATACAGTATATACCATCATGTTATTATTGAGCAGTGCTCCTGGAAGGAGCTAAGCTCCAACATCTGGCTTCGTCTGGGCTCTGAAGCGTGGCCTACACCTGGCCTACATCTTGGCACAAAGCGCTCAAAGTTTGTTGTACGCTCAGGGTCACATTGGCCAAGCTTCCTGGGACGCTTAATGAAATTAATTCATAAAATAGCACCGCTCACTTCACACCAGGTGTGATTTTTTTTATTTACAAAAGGTCATTAAATCTGCTACTTTTACATTTCATTCCTATAAATCCCCACAAATGAGAAAGAGTCATACCTCATTCATATATTCCTGAAGTGTACAAGTCCTTCATCTGAATCATTTGTACAGCTGACTTTGAAATATGGAAATGTTTTATTACAAAAATGGCAAGGCACTGCATTACCATCAGAGTTGGGATCCGTTACTCCAAAAAGTAGTGCACTACATATTACATATTACCTCTGAAAAAAGTAGTGCCTTACACTACTTCATTACTTCCTGGAGAAAGTAACTCGTTACACTACTCGTTACACTACTTTTGCGTTACTCCATAAAAAAGCCTGAGATGCATTGCCAACATATATTAGATGTATTAAATATTTATTATATATTATTATAATATCTAATACAATACAGTTATGTTGTTCAATGAAGTGAGCAGGGCTCACTGGTGGTCATTTGAATGAGTCTAATAATAATAATAATATTAATAATACGAAGTTATAATAATTAATCAAAATTATAATAATTAAATTATTTCTGAGCCCCTGTGGCCTTATTTAGCTCACATATGAGTTTATTCATTTATTTATGGACATACATGGTTTCCACCTGACATTATAGCCTATAGTTCTGTATCCATATGTCAGTCAGTTTAAGCAGATTTCATTCCATTTGGCTCCTATGAATTTTCCAGTCCAGGGGTGGACATGACCTGGCGGAGATTCTCCCCCCACAGAGCGCAACAGGTCATATAGTAATTATTATAATTTGTATTAGTAAGTAGGTAGTTCTGTAGTCAAATACAGCTGGGGGGCTTATTACCCCAGGGGGGGCCTATTCCCCCACTCTACCCTACTGTAGCAGGCGAAAGTGATGGAACTACAATGAGATGACTCCGTGTGCAGCAGAAGCACTAAAACAATGTCAAACTAATTCTAGCAGCGGAAAACTTCCCATTTGCTTAAAAAAGCAACATGCAGCGATGGTTTTGCATAAGGAATTATTAATTGTCCGTCATCATCAGCTCATGTCAGAGTCTCAGAGCAAAGGTGAGGTGCTCTTTTTCCCTCTCTCTCTCAGCCTACCGTACATTTCCAGTAGGCTAATTCATTCTTGTGGCTCGCTGGATATTTAATACTCACTATTTGGGGGTTTTAATGTATCTTGTCACGTGTAGGATATTAATCTAGGCTGTGATTCAAACGTCGGCTTTGCGCACCTCGTGATGCGCTGCCGTGCCACTCTTTTTTTCTCTTTTCTCTCTCTCTCTCCCTTTCTCTCATAGGCAAAAGGTAACTCATTTCTTTGCTTGATATTATAAATATCCGTATTTGGGGGGTTTGCTGTTTTTAGTCCCTTGTATTAATCTATATGCGATGGTTATGAAATGTCGGGTGGCTGCTGGCTGCGGCTTGATTGCCACAGTGTCACCGTGACCTGCTGCTGCGCTGACAATCAAATGTGTTATCAAATGTGTTTGATTACCTCTTCTTTGGTTAGTTATTTTAGATAAATGGCAGTTCCAATGTTTTAAAAGACAAGTGATGATGTTTACAATCGGTTCCTGCTGAAGGCAGAAGCAGAAACTGCAGGCACGAAAGTAGCGAGTAGCGAGTAACGCGACCAGGCAGTATTTGTAGTGTTATTATTATTTCGGAGGAGTAGTACCGTTACACTACTCGTTACCGAAAAAAGTAGTATTATTACAGTAACGCGTTACTTTGTAACGCGTTACACCCAACTCTGATTACCATATTTGGAAGAAACCGTCTTCAATTATTAATGACAGGCTTTACTCAATACATGAGCATAACCTCAGACAATGAATTAAAATAGCATCAAGCCTGTAATGCCAGCCAATGACGATCATCTTAGAGTACACCCCCTCCTGTTTGACTAGCATTCCTGTTTGACTAGCATTACAGAGGCATCTCAACAGAATCCAACCAGACAGTCTTTAAGAAAGACATCATCCTACAAGTGGTGGTATTCCTGAGCTAAATAAGACCTAAGAAAAGGTCAATGGTTCTGAGCCTTTGACAGAATTCTTACAGTAAGAGCGAGGTGATTTTATCCACAATAACATTGACCTTGGGTCGAGTAGAGCCTTTATTTCTGTAGATGCATGTTGTTAAAGCTGACTTGCAAACCATTAACACAATAATGGACACAACATCAGTGATGGGGCACATTGAAGAAAAATACCAAATACTAATATAAAGGAAAAAGGGGAAAAAAAATAGAAAAGTGCGCTCCTCGGAGGGTAGATCCCCGCCAGGCGCGGGTTGACTATCCAAGGCTCGACCTGTTATAGTGCCAACATGAGGCCGATTTGACATTTTGATTGACCAGCAGACCAACAGATGATTTGAGAATGATTGGATGTTTTTTCACCCACAGTTTTGTGAATCTTATTACAGGCAAACGATATGGAGTATATGAAAACTTTATTTGATGGTCATTGTCACATGACATTACGCACAATAATAATAATAAAACTTTATTTGTACAGCACCTTTCATGACATGAAATGCAGCTCAAAACGCTTTACAGAGCAAAAAAGTTCTAAACAGAAAAAAAAAATTATACACGATTACAATAAAGCAGAGAAAAAATAAAGACATAAAACATTAAAGAACATTTAAAACATTTTAAGAACAGTGCAGACTTCAATAGCAACACAGGAATTAAAATAATTCAGCTAAAAGCAAGAGTAAAGAAATAGGTCTTGAGCTGTGCTTTAAAGCTATCCACAGAGGCTGCCTGTCTTAAGTGTAGTGGGAGTTTATTCCAAGCTGTCTGTCGGTCCGTAGAAGCAGAAAGCTGCTTCACCATATTTTATATACCGGTATGTCATATTAGGCACATCAAGCAGGTCTGCACTAGAAGTGCATTTGTGCATTTGAGGCTAATTTGGTCGTCACCTTGAATTAGATTGAGAACAGAGTCTCCTTAATGATAATCAGCTGCAAGTGGAGGAAGAGCTATGGGAATCACACAGATGAATAAAATCATGGTTCATGATTATTCATAGGGGCAACCTGATGGAATCATACATTTCTTTTCTTTTTTTCTTTTACAGGAAGTAATGTAGATAATCTTTTGCCGTCTATTATGACCTGGGTGGATGGATGGCTAAAAGTGTCGAAAAACATTATTTATTTCAAATGGTTCAATGTTTTTTCTTCCTGTTTTTGACTCCCCCCCCCCCCCCCCCCCCCCCCCGCTATATGGCTCTATGGCAGTGGTTCTCTACCAGTGGTTTCATTTAACATTCCCAAGAGTTAAATGATTGTTAAACATCTGCATTACTTAATTTACAAGATTTTATTATTTTTTATTTAATCAACATTTGCCTGTTATCTCTCCGATCCCACATGGGATTGTGGACAAAATCCTATCCAACGATAACAGAATATTCTCGTCAAATGGTGGTCCGTGGCTCAAATGCTCAAATAAATAATGGACCTTTATATGAAAAGGGTTGAAAACCACTGGTCTATGGCGTTAAACTCTGCTCTGTCCCCTGCCCTGCAGAGTGTACTGCTCTGATCTGGGTGTTCTGCTTCACCTGCATGCTTCTTCTGAACTATGTGGCTCATGTGCTGTGCTGTCCTGCTCTGTCCTGAAGCTGCACTCTCGGTCTCTCATTCTCACGATGATGATATTTACTGCAGCGTTTCTTAAAGTGGGCGCCGTGATGCCAGTCCAGGGATGCCGCAGAATACTTTGATGATATTTGGAATTCATTAATATCACTTCATAAGTTTAGTGATGTCTGATGTGTATTACCTGCTTATTGTAAGTCGCTTTGGATTAAAAGCGTCTGCTAAATGTCTAAACTGTAAACTGTAACCACTTAGACCCTCTATGTTTAGTAAAACAGTTTTTGCACTGTATTTGATGAGTTATTTTTCCATCTACCTCAACCTTCTTCACCAAAAATAGCAGATCTCCCCTGCTCTCAGCCTTTTAGTCTTAGACAATGTAATTTTAGTTGGACTCGTTTTAGTCATCAAAAACTTTTAGTCAGGACAATTATTTTACCCCTTTAAACTTTTTAGAGAATCTTTTGTCAGCATATCCATCTTATCTAAAATTATTTAGTTTTTATTTGTTGACGAAATTGTCAGTATATTTAGTCTTATTTTTAGTCAGCTTAGTTTTTATCTAGTTTTTTATTTAGTTTTCGTCAGTGAAAAAAAAGGTAGTTGACTAATATTTTTCGTGACGAAATTAACACTATTGTGTAGTTTGACAAAGACTATACATTTTTCTTAATACTGCTTTCTTTTTTACAATATACTACTAGTCCATACCCACATTTACACGCACGCACGCACGCACGCACGCACGCACGCACGCACGCACGCACGCACGCACGCACACACACACACACACACCTGCAGGAACGGCAGCAGTCAGAGCCGTCACCGCACAGAGAAGCAGAGACACAGTCAGCATCCTCATGATTACAGTATGATGATGACGTTCTTCAGAAAGAGACAGTCACAACAGAGAGACAGACGTTAAGGAGATATAATTGATCAGATCATCTATCTATAAATGCGCCAAATCTCTGCGTGCGTGTCTGTCTGTATGTAATCCGCGTTACGTATTGAATGTCATCAGTATGACGTGTTCTGATGTTCATATATGGGCTTAAATGGACACAGGCAAACATATGGCCTGTGTCCATTTATGACAAAACAGGTATAATGGGGTTTGCATTAAAGGGGGAACCGGCACTGTGTCTGCAACACAGTCGGAGGCACAGACAGAAACAGAGATCTCCATAATGGGAATAAAGGGACACAGACAAACAGATACAGAGATCTCCATATATGGGCATAAAATGGATGCAGACAGACAGATACAGATATCTCCATATATGAGCATAAATGGCCACAGGCAAACAGATGGTAAATACGGGTCCTACAGATATCTCCATATATGGGCATAAAATGGACGCTTAGAGACAGATAACTCCATATATGGGCATAAATGGACACAGGCAAACAGATGGTCAAAACGGGTCCTACAGAAATCTCCATATATGGGCATAAAATGGACGTAGACAAACAGATATCTCCATATATGGGCATAAATGGACACACGCAAACAGATGGTCAAAACGGATCCTATATGACAACAGGTATAATGGGGTTTGCATTAAAGGGCGGGTCATTCATTCCCTATTTACATTGTTCCCGAGTTGGCCAGGTCGCCGACTTGGGCGGCCGAGCTTCTAGTGTAATAAAATAATCAATCCTTAATAGTGCCTCAGAGCTTCAGTAGAATGATGCTGTGTGATTCTTCCTGTGTGTGTAGAAGTGCTGGAGCAGCAGCTCTTATATATAGTGTTTATGTGGGTCACAATGATCATAATATGGGAAAAACAAAACAGCTTCCTCCTGCTCTAACCCTGACATTGATGTATAGGATATTATTATTATTTCCACACAACAACTCTAGGGTATATTAATGACATACCGTAGTTCAGTGTTGAAAATGAGTGGCATCAAATTAGCTTTCTGCAGTGTTTATCAATGAAAGTGGATATGTGCAATGTATTTTATTTTTAGATATTAACCCCTTCATGCTCAAAACAGTAAAATCCAATAAAATCCAATAATTAACGTAAATGCATAAAATATAGGCCTACTATATAACCAGTAAGATGCCTAATGGCGAGGGAGAGGTCGCGCCATGTCTTGGCCATCTGGCCAAAGGGATTTGGTTCCCCTGGCATCACAGGGATCTCCATATATGGCAATAAAAGGTAACCTGACAGCGCCAGATAATGGCAGCAGTGCGTATGCCTGGCTGCATACCGCTCTGCTTACCATGATCTGGGATCTCTCGGGCAGACCCGATGTAAGGGGCGGGCCATTTTTTCAAATTCTTTAGCAGGTGATTGGATGTGGCCGTCTCTCTATCACAGTCTGGGAGTGCCAACTCCAACCACTCATATTGGCCTGTCTGCATCCACGTGGTCTGCAATCAGACTCTATTGGCTCAGAGCCGCTCAGAGCCCACCCGTAGCTGCCGCTGATTCGTCCGGCCCGGGGCTTTACGAGCGTTATCAACTCCCCCGAGAGATCTCAGATGGTAAAGTAGGGCGGTAGCCTACGCACTACTGCCACCATCTGGCGCAAGTCAGGTTAAATAAAAGGGATTTGGTTCCCATGACATCACATTGATGTCAGAGCGTGAGAGTCAATCAACAAAAAAGACCCATACAGATTATGGTTAAGATGTGACTGTTCTGATAGTAAACTACGACCTACGGTGGCAACAAATGACATGACCTGCCTAACGAAACATGTTCAACAACTCTTAACCTGATCAAATTAATTTTTGTCGCATGTCACCTAAATAAGATAAGTTACAGAATTCCTTTCTTGCAATATCTAAACTTAGTTTGAAACAATCCATTAATTGTCTCGACCCTGTCTTTCTCCATGATCCATGATGAAAAGAAGTTTGGAAAGTAGGGCCAAAGTCGTTAACAATATAAAGTCAGTGAAGAGTAAAAAAACAAGTGTATGAATTAATTAATTATTGATGGAAGATGTGCCGGTGTTGAACTCAACTGCCTGAGGATGTTTGAGATGCTATATGGAAGTGTTGAGCCCTAGACAGGGCGTGTGTGTGTGTATGCGTGTGCATGCTAGTGTGCGCGTGCACGCGTGCGTGTGTCTGACACACTGTGACTAAGGGGTCAATGTTGTTCACCAGAGATGAGCGCTGTATCAAATCCCTTTAGTTTCTCTGCTCTCAGCTTCTCAGTGCTTCTTGTTTAGTGACCTTGCCAGTCACAAGCGTTCCTCTCCCTATTCTCTTCTCTCTCCCCAAGTCTCTCTCTCTACTATCCCCAACGTACCTCTCTTCTTTTCTTTTCTCCTCTCTTTTCTTCGTCTTCTCTCTTTCTTTTGTCTTCTCTCCCATTCTTCTATCATATCTTCTCCCCTTTCATTTCCTCCCCTCCTCTTCCCTCCGCTCCGCTCTTCTTCTTAGTGCTCTTGTTTTGTGACATTGGCATCTCTCCGTCCCTCAGAGTCTCCAACCACTTGCTTCCTCTCTCCCCCTTGTCTCTCCTTTCCTAGCTCAGCTCATTAACGTTTCTCCATCACCTTTCCTTTGTTCCTCTCCTTATTCTCTTTTCCCTCCCTGTTGCTTCTCCTCATCTCTTCCTCTTCCCCTGACTTTCATTCTTTGTCCTTCGTGCATCTATATACAGTATGTTTGATCTTCATATTAAAGATACTTGCATGGACCTAGGCAAGGCAAGGCAAATGAAAGTGCTCCACTTAAAGCATGAAAAGGTATTTAAAATGAAACACATTTCAAAGGAATAACAGCAAAATTAGCAATACACGTATAAATCAGGAGTATACGTGATCCTTACAATGTGAATCTTAACCTTACTGTAATCCACATACTGGGGTGGCAGTGGCTCTGGGGTAGAGTGACCAGTTCGATCCCGGACTCCCCTAGCCTCGTAAACCAGACGCCTAGGACTCCCCCAGAGTTAGTGTCGATATGTCCTTGAGCAAGACTCTGAACCTTAATTGCTCCCGATGAGCAGGCTGGTGCCTTGCATGGTTTCCTCTGCCATCGGTGTAGGAATGTATGTATAAATGGGTGAATGTAATTCACAATCTATGTAAAGTGCCTTGGATAAAGGCCATACTGAAAACTTGTCTAGACTGCGGAAGAGACAAGCGCAAACCTCTGTTGCCTGTGAGTGCAGGAGCGTGTGTGTGTGTGTGTGTGTGTGTGCGTGCGTGCGTGCGTGCGTGCGTGCGTGCGTGCGTGCGTGCGTGCGTGCGCTGCGCTGCGTGCGTGCGTGCGTGCGTGCGTGCGCTGCGCTGCGTGCGTGCGTGCGTGCGTGCGTGCGTGCGTGCGTGCGTGCGCGCCGCGCATGCATGCATGCATGAACGCATGCTTGCGTGCATGCAGGCTACTGTCCGCCAGTGTGGTGTCACAGTATTTAGCTAATGTTAGCACGTCTTTCTGTGCATCCCCAGAGCAGGTTGACACACATTTACATGGAGGTGAGGTGCCTTTGCCTTGGGGCTCTTCAGCAGAACAGAACTGGCCGGTGTCATTACTGGAGATCAGACTGCAATCCCCCGCGATTCCGCTCCTTCTCTGTTACCCTGCACACTCTCCTTCCCCTTCTCCTTCTCTCTTTTTACCTCTCACCCAGACAGTCTCTGTTCATTTCTTTATAAAATAGTCAGTGATGCCTTGCGAGCCAGGAGATTCTTTGAGACACGAGTCCTGGTATGAGGTGAAAACAGCACAGGTATCAGCATTGCGTTTGTGAGATACATTGTTCTGTCCTAACTATGTGAGGTGGATGGTATACCGTGATACATTGTTCTGTCCTATAGAACCCCATACATTGCAGGGGTTAACTAACGTTTGCCTGAGTGTGCGTTGCAAGTAAAAAATATGTTTAGGCAAGTGGAGTTTGCTTTCAGGTTGCCCGACAAGTGCATTGAAGTGCATTCCATCTTCATTAAATATTATTGGCTATTCATGAAGAACGATGCTACCTTTTTACACAACTAGCAGTTGCACTCAACCTCAATAATTTTATAATTTACTTACAATTGACTTTCCAGGCAAGTGGGCATGACCTTTGGGCAAGTATAACATAACCTGTTCTTGCGCGACGGGCAAGTGCCTCTGAGACCTTAGTGTCAACTAGAAATGGGACGATAAGTGATATTATCGTTTATCGTGATAAAAAACACTGACGATAATCGTATTGTGGAGATTTAATTTATCGTGATATCGTCCGCCATCATGCACTGGGATCAATTCACATTTTATTTGCCGAGCTGCATATCAGGTACCACTTGAACCCTCTATACTTGGCGTCTTTTTTCCCACTCTCTCAGATCTACAAGCTCACAACTCGTCTCAACGCAAATGTTCTTCCCCAGGATAATGAGATTTTAATTATCGCGATATCGTAAATCACGATTTCTTTTGTCACAACAATCGTGATATGACATTTTCATATCGTCCCATCCCTAGTGTCAACCCCAGATCATTGTTCTGTCCTACAGAACGGTAGGTTCCGTACGGAACCATTGTTTACTTAGATATGGAAGGATGACCTCCCACTTGGGTAATGACGCCCCCTGGCGATCATTCAGAGAAACTACTTCAGCTCCCGTACTAACGTAGGTAGGAAGGGCCTGTCACTCAAACCGGAGTGACCCGCCTCCAGGCTATATAAGCCCCCGGAGGCGGAAGTAACATCCTCTTAATACCACTCTCTGCCACATTCAGTGAAACAGAGGGGCATTACGTGGGAGGTCATCCTTCCATATCTAAGTAAACAATGGTTCCGTACGGAACCTACCGTTTACTGTCAATATTCCAGGATGACCTCCCACTTGGGATTCTTAAACTCCCCTCTAAGCCACAACCTACTCTCATACCCCCACACACCCCTCATACGGGTGAGCACAGCCCAAACGGGCGTGACCCATCACCCAGAAGGTCCCAGGCCCACCGGACCTGGGTGTGAAGGCATGAGAAAATAAGGAGAGACCCTGATAGACCGAAGTCCGCCTCATTCAACTAAATGAAAAGGACAAGTCCGCCTTATAAGTAAGACACACTATATAAGGAAAACACAGGGTCCCCCCCAAAATACCCCAGGTGGCTACATGCCCACCTGTGGGAGGGGAAGATCCGACTCCTCTATGACGTAGAGGAGGCAACTGCACCCAGAAACGAATGCGCTAGCGAAGAGGATTCGATATCCAGGTGATAGTAGGCTGCAAAGGTAGAAGGCGAAGACCAATTCGCCGAAACACAAATCTCCTGAACGGAGACTCCCTTTGCCAGTGCCCACGAAGTAGCCACACCTCTAGTGCTATGGGCTTTAAGTGCCGCCGGCACTTCCACACCCGCACTAGAGTAAGCCAGCCTAATAACATCCACAATCCACCTCGAAAGAGTGGGTCTAGACACCGGCTTTCTGACAAGAACATTGCCCATTTCCACGAAGAGCTGAGAAGAAGCTCTAGAACCAGCAGTCCTGTCACAGTAGGCCTTCAATGCCCTGACAGGACAAAGGCAATTCAGCCGTTCATCCTCCACCGAGACAAACGGAGGAGGATGAAAAGCCAGAAGAACAACAGGCTCCTTAGGAACCACCATGTTCTTAGGAACAAACTTAAGATGAGGCTTGAGCAACACCTTGAGATCATTGTTCATAAACTGCATGCACTCCGCAGACACCGAGAGAGCTTGCAGGTCACCAACTCTTTTAGCCGTGGCCAAAGCCAGCAAAAGAGCCGTCTTGAAACTCAAAAGTTTCAAAGGCATCCCTACAAGCGGCTCAAAGGGAGCCCGACATAGGCCCCCTAGAACCACCTGCAGATCCCAAACTGGGAACAAAGATCTAGTCACCGGCCTCAAACGTTCAACTCCTTGCATGAACTTGATGACCTCCGGGACTTTAGAAGGTGCCTTGCCCGCCACCCCCAGGTGACAGGCATTAATAGCCGCCAAATACCCCCTAAGGGTAGAAAATGCCAGACCACTTTTCAAGCGGTTCTGCATAAATTCCAGAATTTCCTGGGCTGACGCCACATGAGCCACCACAGGTGGAACACGCGACTCAAACCAGTCCTCAAAGGCATTCCACCTTCCATCATAAGACGCCCTCGTAGAGGGCGCCTTAGCACTCTGAATGGTAGCAACCACTTCAGAAGAAAAACCGGCTGCCAGCAGGTTTAACCTTTCACGTGCCAAACCCACAGGTCTAGGACCTGCAGGTCTTGGTGGAAGATCTCCCCCCTGGCCTGACTCAACAGGTCCCTGCACTGAGGCAGCTGCCAACCCGGTTCGCAAAGGAGAGGGGCGATCGCCGATCTCCACGTGCCCTTGTAGGGAGCCACCAGGAGCATCTCCAGACCGAACCTCCTGACTCTCTCCAGAGTGGGTCGGATTAAGTCGAAGGGGGGAAACGCGTACAGTAGACCTCTCGGCCACGTGTGCGCTAAGGCGTCCAACCCCAAGGGAGGACTGCCCTTCACCGCGAAGAACAACGGACACTTCGTATTCTCCGCTGACGCAAACAGGTCCGCCACTGGCTGACCGAACTTGCGAAAAATCTGGCTCGCCACCCTGGGGTGGAGAGACCAATCCTCGTAGCGAGGACCTCCCCTGGACAGGAGATCTGCTCCGCTGTTGAGGAGACCTGGGACGTGTAAGGCCCTGATCGACTTGAGGCGCGACAAGCACCAAACCGTCAATTCTCGAGCCAGACGGTCCAGTGGCAACGACGACAGGCCCCCCTGTTTGTTGACATAAAACATGGCCGTCGTATTGTCTGTCCTGACCAGGACGTGACAATGCAAAATCCAAGGCTCGAAATGCTTGAGCGCCAGGAGTATAGCCATCAACTCCAAATAGTTGATGTGACGACCCCTCATCTCCAGAGGCCAAAGCCCCTGCGCTGTGCGCCCCTCGAAAGTGGCTCCCCATCCACTGAGACTGGCGTCTGTCGTGATCGACTTGCGGGAAACCACCTCGCCAATCGAGACTCCGCTGGTGAGGAACCCCTCCACCAGCCACGGAGACAGGGCGATCGCGCAGGAAGGGGAAACCGTAACCTTCTTGTACTTCAAGGAGGGCGGGATCCCGAGGGATAACATCCATCTTTGAAAAGGTCTCATATGAAACCTGCCCAAACGCAACAGATGTACTGCGGAAGCCATCATTCCCGTCAGTACCATGCAACTCCTGTAAGTGACCTCCTGGCCCACTTGAAAAGAGTCGAGACATTCCCGAAACCTGTCCACCCTCTCCTCTGAGAGACGGGCCGACATGTCGGATGAGTCCAGAAGGACCCCAATGAATGTAAGACGACTTGCTGGAGTCAGCATGCTCTTGCCGTGGTTGACTATGAAACCTAAGGCCTTCAGGTGAGCCAAAACCACTTGTGTGTGACGCGCCACTTCGTGGGCGGAGCTCGCTGAAATCATCCAATCGTCGATGTACGTCGCCAACCTGACGCCCTGCTGTCTCAGCGGGGCGATGGCTGCTTCGGTCACTTTCACGAAAACCCTCGGGCTCAGTGACAGACCGAAAGGGAGTACTGTATACTCGTACAGGCGACCCTCGAAGGCGAACCGTAGGAATTTCCTGTGTGGGGGATAAATCTGGACGTGCTGATAAGCATCCTTCAGATCCACTGAACAGTGGAAATCCCCTTGCCTGACCGACCGTAACATGGTGGGTACAGTTAGCATCCTGAAAACGTATTTCTTCAGGTACACGTTTAGTGCCTTTAGGTCCAGGATGGGACGTAGCCCCCCCCCCTTTTTGGGCACCAGGAAATAACGGCTCCAAAATCCCATGCGGGATTGGGTCCTGTCCAGCTCCACTATAGCACCCTTGCTTAGCAATGAGCTGATCTCTTCTCTCAAAAGACTTGCTTTTAAACCACGCGCCCTGGTATGAATAACCCTGCTCGAAAGCGGGGGTATGTCTGCGAACTGTAACCTGTAACCCCTGGTTATCGTTCGAAATACCCAATGGCTCGGGTTGCATAACTTCCACTGGCGCGCGCAGCGTGCTAGCGTGTTTTGAGCGAGAGAAACCCCACCACTGTGCTTCCGTGACGGCGGAGCTTTTTGGCGGCCGGACCGGAAGTGGGGAACCTGCGTATCCGTATCCGGAACGACCGGATGCGGAGCGCAAGGGTTCAATAGGCCGCATGGCGGAAACACCTTCTGGTTGTACCGCTTGACTAGCGGAGCTATTTTGCGGCGGGACCGGAAGTGGGGAACCTGCGTATCCGTATCCGGAACACCCGGATGCGGAGCGCAGGGGTTCAATAGGCCGCAAGGCGGGAACACCTTCTGATTGTACCGCTTGACTAGCGGAGCTTTTTTGCGGCCGGACCGGAAGCGGGGAGCTAGCGAATCCGTATCCGGTGAAACCGGAAGCGTTCGGTTTTCGCTCGATAGAGCGACAGGAAGAGCAAAGCGATTCGACTGATAAACAGACTCGCCCACAACTAAAGCATTCTCCCCTGACAGGAGAGGAACTTTTACGTTTAATACCTGCTCTAAGGCCTTTATGCTTGTCCCTTGACCCGGGCTCATAGTAGGCCGACAGAATTTCTGACTCAAGGTTAAATTCATAGCATCGCTCACGCGAGGGAAAATCCACTCGCGCGCATGAGGAACCATATAAATGTTTGACGTTAACATTACTGGTTGCTGATAAAACCTCTGACTGATTAAAGAGTCCTGACGGGACTCCATCATTCTTACAGGAGGCATGCATAAAGGAGTCATATTGTCGACGCGAGGGATATCCCACTCGCGCGCTTGAGGAACCACATAATTGTTTGACATTAACATTACTGGTTGCCGATAAAACCTGTGATTGATTATCGAGTCCTGACAGGACTCCATCATTACTACAGGAGGCATGCATTTATCTTAGCCCCTGTCCTAAGGCCTTTATGTTGGCCCTTGACGAGGGCTCATTAGTAGGCCGGCAGAATTTTGTGACTCATTGTTAATTCATTGCATTGACCACGCGAGGGATATTCTCCTCGCGTGTAAGGGGAACCATCTAAATGTTTGACATAACATTACTGGTTGCTGATAAAAACCTGTGATTGACTACAGAGTCCTGACAGGACTACATCAATTTTACAGGAGGCATGCAAGATGGAGTCGTCTGTGCAATAGAGTTGGACAGAAACAGACTTGTTCTTTCAACAGATTTATCTGGGACACAAGAGGCATATACATTGACATTCTCATCTTCATTTCCCCGACGCGGGGAAGGCCTTTATGTTTGACCCTTGACGAGGGCTCATTAGTAGGCCGGCAGAATTTTGTGACTCATTGTTAATTCATTGCATTGACCACGCGAGGGATATTCTCCTCGCGTGTAAGGGGAACCATCTAAATGTTTGACATAACATTACTGGTTGCTGACACAACCTGTGATTGACAAAGGAGTCCTGACAGGACTACATCAATTTTACAGGAGGCATGCAAGATGGAGCCGTCTGCGCAATAGAGTTGGACAGAAACAGACTTTGTTCTTTCAACAGATTTATCTGGGACACAAGAGGCATATTCATTGACATTCTCATTTTTATTCCCCCGACGCGGGGAAAATAAACGTCCTCGTTTGGGGGGAGGGGAACCGGGTGACACCACGGACCCCTGCCCCAACACAATCCCCCTCTACAATGTCCGCAACTAAAGCATTCTCCCCTGACAGGGGAGGAACTTTTACGTTTAATACCTGCGCTATGGCCTTCATGCTTGTCCCGTGACGAGGGCTCATAGTAGGCCGACAGAATTAGTGACTCATCGTTAAATTCATTGCATTGTTCACGCGAGGGATATTCCCCTCGCGTGTAAGAGGAACCATATAAATGTTTGACATTAACAATACTGGTTGCTGATAAAACCCCTGATTGATTAAAAAATCCTGACAGGACTTTCAACACTTTTACAGGAGTCATGCAAGATGGAGTCATCTGTGCTAGTGCAATAGAGTTGGACAGAAACAGACTTTGTTCTTTCAACAGATCTATCTGGGACACAGGAGGCATATACATCGACATTCTCATTTTCATTTCCCCGACGCGGGGTACAGAAAATAAACGTCGTGCCCACCACTCTATACTGGGGTCTGACAGAACCCAGAAAAGATTGTGCTTGTGTAACTTCCATGAGGATTGTAGCGCTTTAGTGAATCCAACATCTCCGTTGCAGAAAACCAAAGTCCTCTGCCATCGCTCCACCCGCTCCACCCGCTTGACTGGCGGGTGGAGGGGCAGTTGAAGTGCTGGCGCCGCAGGGGCCTTACCTTTCACTGTAAAGACAGGGCGAGAGCCATCCTCCTCCGCCATGTCCTCCTCCTTCTCGTCCTCAGAGTATCCTGAGTACGAACCCTAGCTCTGACTGGAGCTCAGGTCCGATTCGCGTAAAGGATCGGACTGCTTTGTTAAAGTTCACGTCGAAGGGGACGTCCCCGACGGTCACATCACAACGCTACTCTTTAGGCACCGCGCCCGTAGGAGAAATGGTCACCGGAGGGATATTGTTAGACTTCTTAGTCACCTTCCTCGCGGTAACTCCGCCAGACCCGCCAGCTCCAGTGACAGTGGAGCTAGCTGCGGTCGGCTGCACGGCAGGCGGTGTCTCACGTCGCTTGGCGCCATCTTGACCAAGGCGCGCTGCTGAACAAGCGGTGCCCCGGACGGCAGCGCCGCACCTTGACTATCGGTGCGGGCCGCCTGGGGCGGACAGCCTGGGCTGTAGGATCCAGAGCGTTAAGCCCTCCTGGTGGAGCGCAGGCTCCGAGGCCTGCCCTAGCCAGGTGGAACCGATGTACCATAGCGAAGCAGTGTAGTTAACGTTAACAAGGAAGCTGTCGAGCAACGAGCTAACGGCTAAAGCTAGGCCAAACTTGGTTCAGGCAGAAACATACATT
>NC_137811.1:43955342-44087842 GCF_963921795.1 Nannobrachium achirus | reverse complement strand
CAGATTAGTAGAGTACCATTTACACAGTGATCCCATCTTAAGCACAGCTGTATGTCTGCTCTCCATGCTGTATTAATGCATGCTAACTGCACTGCTCCCTACACAGAAACAGGGTGTTTTAAAGTACTCTGGTATTTTTACCATCCAAGTTGCAAAAACGAACACTATAGGAGATCTTTTCTGCCCACAGCAATAAGACTGTACAACTCCTCATCTGGTTGGCTTGACCAGGCCATTTAGGATGGGGGATGTGGGATACAAGTTTTTCAGATCTCTATTAGTAATGTTTTGGTTTGGTTTGTCGGTTATTTATTAACATTTTAACTTGCTTAGATGCATTTCTTTTAGATATTTAATAATATCATCATGTGTTTTCATTGACGTCTTTATGAGCTGCTGTAACGCTTGAATTTCCCCTCGGGGATCAATAAAGTACCTACCTACCTACCTACCTACCTACCTACCTACCTACCTACCTACCTTTTACTTAAGTAGAAGTGTGTGGAGGTGCTCTGTTAGAAATAAAAGTCCTATTATGTATTCAGAATCTGACTTGAGTAAAAGTCCAAAAGTATTGGTATCAGAGTATGCTTAATGTACAAAGTAAAAGTACTCAAAATATCTTGCAAACCTTTTAAGTTTGCCAATCTTGTTGATCTCATCTTATTATAGGTACACAAGGCCTAGACAGGAAACTGCAAGCCTCTTAGGATAACAAGATGTTCCTATTTTACTGTCTTTTGACAGCAGTCATGTTGTAGGCCTATACTGTAAGCATACTATCTTGCCGAAATGTAAACATCCACATGACATACGATACCAAAGAAAAACATAAAACTTAATATTTTTATTTGGTTCTGCTAATACCCTAAACACGAATGTTCTGGGAAATTGGGATGTAATATACATAGTGCGACGATTCGTAAGGATCAAAGCTAGTTCAGGGGGCGGTCCCAAGGGAGCGCGCGCGCGGAGGGGGGTGGGTCACTAGGTCCTGCCCCCCCCCCTTACCCATAGTTCTTAGGGAAGTCAGATGGTGGGACTCAGTCTTGTTGCATAGCACTGCTGCTGCTACCACGCTGCAGTACACACACAAGTGCCACACTTGTTGCTTGCAGGTAGCTGTGCTGTTGCCCACCGCTTGGAGAGGGTGCCTAACTGGGCTGAGTATTTCTGGCTGTTTCTGCTATTTTACTATCGCTCAATTCATATTCTTAGCTGCCAAACTAAGAAGCTGTGTTATTGGCCAGGTTGTATGGGAAGTTTGAGATTGTTGTTCTGGTAATCGCTGAATTCTAAACTGCTGTTTCAAGGTTCAGATTGCTTGCTATCGTTGCTGGTACCTAGCTGATTTCTGTACTTTCAGTTGTTTGTTGCTAAAGCTATTTCAAAGGTGCTACAGGCTTGCTAAAGTTGCTAAAGGTAAACTCAGTATCATAGAAGTTGGCTGTGGCTACGGGCTAAATGCTAACTTATTTCGTGCCCTGGTGGGCCTATACTGGGCTACCATGAGTTAAAGTAATCTCAGTTGTTGGGTTTGTCGATATGTCAGTGCTTTGCAACGGCGCGGGCCGTATCAGCTAGCGCGGAACAACAGGTTTAATGTACAGTCAGCTAGGAGCTAGGTGGCTATTGCTAGCCGGCTATTTCGGTAAGGATGCTGTTAGCTGGTAAATAAATGGTTTCTGTCGCTTCTTGGACCACAGTAGGGCTGCTGCCAGTTACCGTGGCGTAGAAGCCCTCGCGGGATGAATTATTAAATACAGTAATCTCCTCTTTGAGAAGCCTATAAAGGATGTCTGTCTGCGTGGGCTCCTGAGAGGAGGAAACCCGCAAGCTCATAGGTGCCACAGTTTACGTGCAACAATGTTTTGCTTCCGCTAACGCAAGTCGTGCATAATAGAAGTCGTGCCTGTCTGTCCTGACGTCACCAGTTGAACTCGCTAGTGCATGCAGGGAATCGTAGTCTTCTCTATATGCTCGGTAGCTCCAGCTAAATATTCTCTTCTGCTACGGTAGGAGCCATCGTTCATTCCAGCCACGAGCTGTCTGTTGATGGTCGGCTAGCTTGCAACTCAGAACTCATGTAGCTAAAGAGGTTTGCTAACGTTCCGTAATGACTCTTCAAGCTGCTATTCCATGGGGGTTGCGTGTGTCCGTGGTCAGCAGCTACCTAGCATACAGGCTAGCAGAGGGTAACGTCACGAAGCGAAGGGTGGCGCACGGTCTGCGCATTCTGAGCACATGGGTAATGTGGCTCTCTCTAGCATTTAACCTCCAGGTCATCTGGTCCGTTACGATTCTTTTTCGTTATTATATTATTTTGTGTGCACGCGCAGTTCATAGGGCAGGGATGCGCATGTATTATCAATGTCTATGCTTCGCTTGTGCGCACTGTACAAGCTTAGCATACAGGCTTCGTTTGCTGTTCATGAGGATCTTGCCTGGTCTCGGTTAATGCTAGCTTTGCCCAAGCTGCGGCTGCCTGCTGGCATAGCAGCTGATGATGGTTGCCGATGCTACTCTGGTGAAAACGCTAACATCTGTTTATGTTTGCAGCTCGGGCCAGAAACTGCCGCGTGTCTGTTGGCATCAGGGCGGCGTCGAGTGTGGCAGCGTTGAAGTCATTGGATACTATCCTCTATCGAGCTGCCGTATTGTTTCAATCTAAGGTTATAGTTCTGGGTCTCTGCGTATCGCACTGTATGTCCTTGCGGTGTTTCCGTAGCTGCGGCACTCGAGCTAATAATTACAGCTAAGGCTACTGCTAGTGAAAAATGACGAGTTGTTTATCTTTACAATCACATTAAAGCGGCCACAGGACTGTTGCATCATGTTCACCATTGCAGGCTGCTAACGCCATGCTTTCTTTTCAGCTCAGGCTAAAGTGCTACATGTCTGTTGCTGCAGCTCACGCCAAAGCGAATACTTGTTGGTTGCTAACATTCTGTTTGTTATTTCAGCGCCAAGCCGGAGTGGCTGCAGGCCCACTGCTACGTCATCAGGTTATCATGGCAGCTTTATGCTAAAGCGGCTACATGTTCCACTAATCGTGTTTTACTTTTTAGCTTCTTGCTGCGGCTGCTACATGTCTAAATGCTAACATAATTTCTATCCTTTCAGCTCATGCTGGAGCTGCTGCATAGCTGCTACTACAGCAGGTCGCCATAGCAGCATGGCGCTGCAGCTGCTGAGGTTTTCTGCTAACAGATTTATCATTACAGCTCCAGGCCGGAGCTGCGGCATGCCCCCGCCACGGCATCAGAATAGCATGGCAGCTTTATGCTAAAGCTGCTACATGTTCCTCTAAATCGCGTTTTTCTTTATAGCTTCGGGCCACGGCTGCTACATGTTGCTGCTAACATCAGGTTTGTCCTTTCAGCTTCTTGCCGGAGCCGCTGCATAGCGGCTGCTACAGCATGCCATCATTGCAGCGTCGCGCTGCAGCGGCTGAGTGTTTTCTGCTAACATGTTTATCTTTATAGTTTCGTCCACTACTGCATAATTCCATGAGACCAGTCAGGAGTCGGTTAGCACTGGAGAGGGCATTGCTACTACAGCTTCCGCTACTTCTGCCGCTACCATGAGCTGCCAGCCTGCCCGCCCGCATGCCTGCCCGCCTGCCCGCCCTCCCGCCCGCATGCCTGCCCGGCTGCCCGCCTGCACGCGCCATATTCAGCAGACGGAAGTGGCCTACCGCCAGCCCGCCGCCGCCTGCCTTCCCGCCCGCCTGCCTTCCCACCTGCCTGTCGGCCCTCCCGTCCGGCTGCCCGCCCGCCCGCTACAGCATCAGTTAATGCTATTACTGCTGCTACCATGAGCATGATCCAGCGCTGCGTCGTGCTGGAAGCCTGTGGTGCCGGCCCATCTTCCGGAGGCGCTGTCAGGCTGCGACCGTCGTCGCCACCGCCAGGTCGCAAGGGAACATGGGAAGCTGCAGTTCCAGCACCAGCGGTGGGAACTCTATTCCTCTCGCCAGCTGCAGCTTTCCCAGATGCCCTGAGGAGCCACACTCTAGCAGGTAAATAGCAACGCATTTGCTTGTTCGATTCTGTGAGCGTTCAGCCGCTCTCTAAGCTTGCTAATAATAGGCATCCATAGTTGGATAGCAGCGACTTACTTGTACTGAATGTTGGGCTTTAGCCGCTCTCTAGGCTTGCATAGCTTGCCTTTAAAGGTCAAGACGGGTATCTCGTGGAGATTCTCATATGTGCAGCAGCAGACTCTGCAGCAGAGCGCTCCGTGGGCTGCGAAAATCTTCTCTGTGATCCTAAAAGTCAGCGACCTTAGGCGTGGTTTCATTGTTATGGTCAGCTAAAGCTAAGATGGTTATTTCTGCGGCAAGCACATGCGGTCACCAAGGCCAGGCTTAAGATGCGACTAGCACATGGCCTCTGAAGATTGCAGCTCGCAGTTTAAGCAGGGAAGGTACACCAGTGTCAGTCGCAGAACTAACTCTCCTTTCTGTCCTTTCATGTCCATGCTGAACACCGGGCTGTCTGCCCGACGTCCTCGTCTCACGACCCCCGGAGAGAGCTGCCTGATTTGCGGCCCGCCCCTCTTCACTCTGCATTCTCTCCGGATCGGAGCAGCCACACCACCAGCACTTCTGGTGCCCTCAGCTAACTCAAGATCCTGCACACCAAGCTATCAAGCACACACAACACAGGACTGACCGAAGCGTAATGGTTCCAAGCTGGAGTTGGACGCGTTTCAGTTAACGCTTCTGCTGCTGATGCTAATAGTGCTGCAGGCACTATTAGCAGGGTTGTTCCATAGGGTTCATTTTGCTGCTTCTGCTGCGTTACTCGGGGCACGCGCCCCTGATAGGTTGCGTGTTTTATTTGCTGCTTCTGTTGCGTTACTCGGGGCACGCACCCCTGATAGGTTGCGGGCCACGATAAATATTACGCTTTAATATTTCAATCTTGCAAAAGCTAGGTGGTTGCTGGGGTGTTAGTTAGGTAGGATGTGAAGCTGTTGGCGCTGTAGTTATATGAATTAAAGGTTTCATCGCTGCTTCTGGTTCTGCTGTCTATATATATATACGTCCATGTTGCTGCTCCCGCTTTCTCTAGGGTGTTTTAGTATGGCTTCAGTCAGATTGCAGTATATCGTTATAGTCAGCAGTACCACCTTCCTCACCGTTGGTTCGGTCTGCCAGCTGCTAACATTCTTAATTATTAAATTGCTTTAGCAGTACTTATAGCGTTTTTGGCAAGCTGCCAATATCATTGCTTAGTATTTTGCCTTAGTAATATTCGCTCTGCCAGATGCTAATATGCTTAATTATTATATTTTTGCGTTAGCAGGAAAGGCAGTTCATAGTTTGCCCCGCAGTAATGATAACTTAATCGCTAGAGTCACAGCAGAGCTGCCTTCCTCGCAGTTGGCTAGCACTGGCATGGGATTCTGAGATTTTGGCGTGCTTTGGGGGTTTGTAGTTTTGGGGGGTATCGGGCCAGGGCTCGCTGTAACTAAATTATGCCCTCGATGCTCATGGTAACATGAGGATCGTGGGTTCAGCGAGCCATGGCCCGAGGCAGAACCCCATGCCAAACCATGCTAACTTAGGCTATAGATTCTATGCTGTCTTATAGTAGAGCTAAGGTAGGCTGCCAATACTATGCGCTTAGATATAGGCTTAGATTCTATGCTGTCTCTATAGTAGGGTGCTCAATATGCCATGCTGTGTGATGCTTGCTTTCTGCCTTCATTCTGGTCAATAAAGTATATCTTAACCCAAGTGATCGTCTCCTGAAATAGTGCGACGATTCGTAAGGATCAAAGCTAGTTCAGGGGGCGGTCCCAAGGGAGCGCGCGCGCGGAGGGGGGTGGGTCACTAGGTCCTGCCCCCCCCCTTACCCATAGTTCTTAGGGAAGTCAGATGGTGGGACTCAGTCTTGTTGCATAGCACTGCCCCGCCACCACCCCAGCGCCACCTTCAGGTTCTGCCTTTGATCCCCCTCGGGGGGTATCGGGCCAGGGCTCGCTGTAACTAAATTATGCCCTCGATGCTCATGGTAACATGAGGATCGTGGGTTCAGCGAGCCATGGCCCGAGGCAGAACCCCATGCCAAACCATGCTAACTTAGGCTATAGATTCTATGCTGTCTTATAGTAGAGCTAAGGTAGGCTGCCAATACTATGCGCTTAGATATAGGCTTAGATTCTATGCTGTCTCTATAGTAGGGTGCTCAATATGCCATGCTGTGTGATGCTTGCTTTCTGCCTTCATTCTGGTCAATAAAGTATATCTTAACCCAAGTGATCGTCTCCTGAAATACCGGTACTCACTGACGGATATCTCTAGTCTCTGCTTTCATATCTTACCATGTAATGTGTTCAACAAGACATGGGTTGTGATTCTGTCTTATGCAAACTATTGAGTGGGTTTCAGAAGCAGTGCTGGATGTCAAACAGGAATCACTGTTTGACGACACATCTTACACAGTACACACACATGTGTGATGTGATCATGCAAACGCATTTTGTTTGCATATGCGTACGCACAGTCGCACACACACACGCACGCACGCACGCACGCACGCACGCACGCACGCACGCACGCACGCACGCACGCACGCACACACACACACACACACACACACACACACACCACAAAGAGGCTCCCCTGCCAAGAGGAGCTCGCAGATGATAAAACAGAAAGGTAAACCCTGGAAATCAGAAGAGAGAGAGAGAGAGAGAGAGAGAGAGGGAGAAAAATATTTTAGAAAGACATACCAGTATACCAGTATATAGCGAGAGACAGACAGACCTTTAAAGATATACTGTAAATATCTAGATGTATAAACCATTTTTGGAACGGCTTACTGTACGACTTTATTACGATTTCCGAGCGAAATAAGTGGATTATCAATGTAACCAATCGCTCCGGTCTGGAGCCTTGATCGGTCTGGCGAATTGACAAGATTGCCTGTTATGGAAAAAATGCACCTGTGTCACCTCAAGACCTCAGGAGAGAACTACCCTTTGCCTCCTCAAAGGAGCCTATTGTGGGTTATAAAGCAAGAGGGAGGAGTTTAGCTGTGCTTCTAGTCCAATTCTAGCCCAATTATCAGATTAGATCTGGATTAGGACCTGGAATATGAGATCCTCTTGGTAGATGACGTTCCCATTCGGTAGGGTTCATGTTAATGGACTCATTTTCCATTCAATGACGTCATGGACAGAACGGCTTTTGATTGGCATTTGCTAATGTTGATCCGGGCAAATGTTTTGGTTAAACACGTTCTTTTATATACAGAACATCTTTTTTGTGAGACGGACCAATCGAAAGCCGCTGTGTCCATGAGTTATCGACAAAAAACATTCGATTGGTCTGTTCTTCTTGGCTAACGTGACGCCATGGACAGAACAGCTTTTAATTGGTCCGTGTTAATGTTTGTGCTAACACGAAGTGAAACATGGGAGAAACTTATTATATTAATAATAATTATATTGGAACACTCTTTTAAAAAATAAAAATAAACTTCTAGGCCAGAATTCTCCTTTAACAATGACCCTTGGCCGATATGGACAATAATCCACTCTGACCTAACTGTCTATGAGATGTCCAACCTCCAAGCATGACAAATTAATTCATTGCAATGACGCTTGCACAAATCAGCACTGTTTGCAATGCTTGGCAACAGTTTGTGATCAGACAAGACATCCGGTCAACATATTCTATATAAAAACAGCCAAGAGAAATATATGACTATTATTATATATGACTAAATATATGACTGAAGTGAAATGAATCTATTGTGGTCTTCTAAGTAGAAGGAGATAAAGGAGATAGATAACTGAGTTAAAGACTGAGGACGGTGAGAGAAAGTTTTCCTGCCCCATAAAAGCCAATAGACTTCAAATTTGTCTGAGTCCATGACAAATAGTGTAGGCAGGAACAATATACTGAGACAGCGCGAGTGGAGGTGGAGAGATACGTATATAGAGGAGAGAGAGAGAGACAAGTGAGTGAAGAGAAGATGAGGACAAGCCTCCAAGCCAAAAAAGAACAAATATTTCCACCCACATCACAGTCCAACGATTGCAGCAGCTTTGATGAAGAACCAGCAGCCGTTCAAGCCGCCAGCTCTATAACCAGCCAGAGAAAAGGAGATGGAAGTGATGAATCAAGATCTTACCAAGACCTTAACTCAGCCAGGAGAAGTAAAGAAAGATTTGATGATTTAGACAGGAAAGAAAACCACATATGTAAACAGTGTGGCAAGAGTTTCAGTGTCTTAGTTAATCTGAAGATACACCAGCGTATCCACACCGCAGAAAAACCTTTCTGCTGTAAACATTGTGGAAAGAGTTTCAGTGCATTAGGTGTCCTGAAGAAGCACCAGCATATCCACACTGGAGAAAAACCCTTTGTGTGTAAACAGTGTGACATGAGTTTCAATCGGTCAGGTAATCTGAAGATTCACCAGCATATCCACAGTGGAGAAAAACCTTTCCAGTGTAAACAGTGTGGGAAGAGTTTTAGTGCATTGGGTGACCTGAAGAAGCACCACCGTATCCACACTGGAGAAAAACCTTTCCACTGTAAACGGTGTGACAAGAGTTTCAAACAGTCAGCCTACCTGATGAGTCACCAGCGTATCCACACTGGAGAGAAACCTTTCTACTGTAAACAGTGTGACAAGAGTTTCAATCAGTTAGGTAATCTGAAGACACACCTGCGTATCCACACTGGAGAAAAACCTTTCTGTTGTAAACATTGTGGAAAGAGTTTCAGGTTCTCAGGTAACCTGAAGAAGCACCTTCACTGGATGAATCCACTATCAAAAAAACCTCTGCAAACAGTGTTGCAAGAGTGTCAAACAGCTAGGTACTCTGAAGAGACACCGGTTTGTCCTCACTGGGGAGATGTTTCCACTGTAAACGGAGTGGCAAGTGTTCCAGCCAGTTACAGTACATCACTTGAACAGCCATGAAGTGCATGGCTAAGATACAATATGCGCACCTCTATGTTTCCTGGTCTGGTTACGGCTATGTTTTCTGTGTCTCCCTCTGATCTATTCCTTTTGAAACGATAGATTTAATATCTTTAAAGAATCTATCTTTACTAATCTTCAAACATTCTGTTCCTGTTTCTAATTGCCCTTGATTGTTTTCTTTGTCACCTACAGTATAATTCATCTTGCAAATCATATGGTGCATGTGCATGTCTGTATTCTGTGTATTTGTATGGGTATGTTAATGCTTGCTACCTCATGTGCATGTATGCCATGGTCTGTTGTTTTTGTCCTTGCTTGTGTTCATTTAGCTTTCATAGATACATTAATGCATGATGTCTGTCATTCTGTGGGTGATCGGGGGTGGGAGCAGGCCAGTTTCGGGGAGCTTTGGTTTCGTTTTTTTTGTCAAGTTGTCTCTGTCAACGTATGCATGGACGTATTTGTTGTATTGTTCTGTCTATCTCTGTATTTCTGTGATAATAAGGACCCTCTCGAAACCGAGATTATACATCTCAAGGGGTTATCTTTTCAATAAAGGTATAAGTGGGCTCTGCGGACCCCAAGGGGTCTTTGAGGGGGATCCAGGGGAACGTGGATGTGGAGTGGTATTGTATTGTATTGTTCGGTACAGGGTCATTCGGTTTGGTACAGGGTCTTTCTGTTCGGTATTCGATATTTAGTTGCACCCCTAATATATGTATATATATATATATATATATATATATATATATATATATAGATAGATAGATGGCTGTTGGCAAACAGCACGCCAGTAAGTCTTTTTTCAAATTGTCTGGCTACGCGAGACTAGGCTACTATAAATGGCGAAAAAGCTCATTGGTAGTGCTAGATATGTGGCATTTCAAAACTTCACACGTCCTGCCATTGGCAAGACAATCTTATCCCCTACTAGCCGCATTCATGGGAAATGTAGTCATTGGCTTTTGTTTGACTTGTTTCTAGCATTTATTGTGTTACTCTTTGGGTAAAACTTTGAGGGACGCATTCGGTCTTTCTGAACATTTTTTCATTTCCACCTTCAGTCGATGCTTCATATCCAGAGTAAAATCGCCGGGGTGTTTTTCTAACACAGTTCTTATGAGGCGATCTTCTCCTTAAAAAAAGCATTCCTAAAGCAATTTGTTTTACAAGTATCCTTACATCTGATGTATGATCATTTTCTGCATCTGTTTTGATCACCCAGCAGACAAATTAATTTTGTATTTTTCACAGAATATAACAAAATCAGATTGTTTGTGGATAGCTATTAGCTATAGCGACTGTCTCCTGAAAGGTCAGCGAGGCTAAACTCTTGCTGCCACAATCTATTCAGTGCTTTGGACATCAAAGGAGTTTATATTATACGCTGAGCTACGTGGAAGATCAAGCGACTTCTGGTTATATGTAATAGTGGGGCACTTTTCACTGACTGAACCCAAAGAAGATAATGGAGCACAATATTTACTTAAATATTTTATTTATAGTGTAAAAGCGACTGCCATTTCGACAAACACTGCGTCTACTTCGGAGTCAAAACGAGACAGCAGCGACCCAAGATTGTGGATGTCGCTGAAGCTGCAAGAGATTTATTCAGCTTCTGTTTATATGTTACTCAAGTCTCTGTGCACACTCAGTCAATTGAATCCATTGAATCCATAATGAATCATTTTTGTTTTTTGTTTTTTTTTATACATTTTTTATCCCACAATGTTAACCCATTTATCACCCAGTGCCATTTGCCCTTTTTTCTATTGATTACTCACACCATGGAGACTTAAGTTCAATACATAGTTTTTGTAGTAATTGTCGCATTCCTAAGCCAATAATTTAATTAGTAAATTTGATTTGTAATCAAAGTCTCCATGGCACGAGTAATCAATAGAAAAAAATATATTTTGGGGGTGAACTACTACTAAAGTACAATTTTGTGGTATTTGTACTTTACTTGAGTATTTCCAATTTCCAATACTTCTAATCCACTACATTTCAGAGGCAAATATTGTACTTTTAGGCCTATTAGAAAACTTTAGTTACTAGTTACTTTTGATAGTAGATTCTGAGATTACAAAACATGCATTAACCACTTTGGCCCTCTATACATTTCGGCCATTTGAAAATAGCAGATTTTCAAATCTGCTATAAGCATACAATGCATCGCATCACAACTCATTGTGAGCCTGTAGATCTGCTATTTTCAAAGGATACATTCAAAAACTAGAATTTTGAATTCCAGACTTTTACTTGTATAGTTGCAATATACTTTAACTTAAGTAAAACATTTGAGAATACTTTTTTCACCACTGATTGCCTAAGCAATAATCCTGGACGCTACTCTCCCTCTGCCAACCTGGGGAGAGCCCCGAACTGACCTACCGCTTCTTATACAAGCAAAGATACTTATACATGTTTATGGTCTTCACACTTCAATGAACGATTATGGAACAGTATTGGAACCCTCTCAGCCCTATAGAAGTGAGTACAAAATACACATTGCTATGTTTTATTCTCCAATCAATCCTCAATCACCACCCAGGACCCGAGCACCCTAGGTTGCAATGCCAGCTTGACAGTGTGCCGCGGGTTCGAATCCCGTTCCCGACGACCTCTGCTGCTTCGTGTCACTCCCCATCGCTCTACCCGTTTCCTCTCAGCCCATACTATCAATGAAGGCATAAAAGCCCCAAAATAAATCATTGCAACGCCAACCTAAGCCAAAATAAAATGAAAGTACAAAAAATGAATTATATTATATACCGGTATAACTTATATGACTATATTTTGTTTTAAAAGTTATTTGCCTGTATAGGGGGAACACAAATAGGCAGAGACGTGTTCAGAGAAAAGGAGACACTCAGAGATCCAAAGAGAAGGTGAGCCAAAGAGGGCCAGGGAGTTGGCGCTAATTGCGGTTCGCCCCTGGTGAGGGTGGAAATGAGATCCTAAAATAACCACTTCCTGGTTCTATTTTCTGCTGAGGTCAGTGGCGGAGGAGTTCAACACACAGTGAGGTGCGACGTGGCTCTGTTGTCTTGACCTACACCTGCTGAGTATCCTTCCCCCAGCCCAAGCACTGAGGCAATGAACTGAGTGTGACTGAGAGAGAGCCAAAATGTGTACAGTATATATATGACCAATTAACTGACTCTGTGTGTGTGTGTGTGTGTGTGTGTGTGTGTGTGCGTGCGTGCGTGCGTGCGTGCGTGCGTGCGTGCGTGCTGGCTTTTTGTCTTTTTCTCACATGCATACATACACACACTTGCACACACACACACACACACACACACACACACACACACACACACACACACACACACACACACACACACACACACACACACACACACACACACACACACACACACAAAATCACATACTGTAAACAACATCGCTCACTAACACATTTTCTTGCCAACTGGCACCCATATTGCATAGCCTATAAGCAAATTCCCACACACACACACACACACACGTGTACGCACGCACACACACGCATACGCACATAGTTACACATGACTTGATAAAGAGAATTAGCATCATATACACACAAGAGAAGCGCATTTGCACACAAGAGTCTTTATGTATTTTCTTTCCACACGCACACACACGCGCGAGTGACGTGGCGTGCATACACATATGCACACACACACATACAGTATGCGCACGCATGCAGGGTTTATGCTGTGTTCACACTGAGAGATACAAAGCTAATACCATTTGTGGTGGAATCCAGCGACATGAAGATTATAAAGCAACACCTGACGTCTGTATACCAGGGGGCTTCAACGTTTTCAGGCCAAGGACCCCTTAGTTGAGAGAGAGATGAAGCAGGGACCCCCACAACCTGTTCATAGATTCCATATAGTTTCATTGTTCGACAGCACAATCACCAGTATTTTGGATTCATGTCAATTTGTTTTTTCAGATATTTAACCACTTGAACTGTCAATACTCAATAAACTTGACCTTTCGCTCTGTACTTAGTCTGCTCTTTTTTCCCTCTACACCAAAGCTCTTTGCCAAAAATAGCCGATCTAAGCTCACAACTCCTCGCAGCGCGAGGAGTTGTGAGCTTGTAGATCGTCTATTTTTTGCTAGTTAATATAAAAAAGGAGAAAAAAAGTTTCTATCACTCAAAGATTTGGGGGACCCCCTAGTAACTCTTGGGACATCCTAGGGGTCTCGGACCCGCTGTTGAAGACCCCTGCTGTATACAGTAGCTGCTACAAAAGTAGCTTGACAGATCACTGATCACTTTTGCTCTCCACACAATTCTTGCTTGCAATGCGGGGGAATAGTTATTTATGTCCGCTATAGTTACATGATCTTTTTAACCCCAGGCTTTATTTTCCTTTATATTTTTCTTGCTTGCCCACGCATGCTCGATGACGTCAGCGAGCTCATTGTGCAACAATTAAACAGCAACTCTAAGACAGCTTTTGCCGCTTGGCTTTGCTCTGTATCTTTGTATCTTTTGTGTCTGCCAATGTGAACGCAGCAGCGTTAGATTATAGCGTTGAGTCATCAATGATGTGTGCAGCTCTCATATTTTCCCTTCCCTGCTGTGTCTACGACTGAAGGTCACTCTCTCTCTCTCTCTCTCTCTCTCACACACACACACACACACACACACACACACACACACACGCGCAAACTCATGCAGACACACAGTATGCACGCACGCACATACTGTTTACCGTCTAAATACAAGGGTGCACATTTAACGACCAGCTCAGTGACTTTGTGGTTAGAGTGTCCGCCCTGAGAATGGGAGGTCGGGGGTTCAATCCCCGGCCAAGTCATACTATAAGACTATAAAAATATGGTACCTGTTTCCTCCCTGCTTGGCACTCAGCATGGACTGGGGGTGGTATGTCCTTGTGTGACTTACTGACTTACTGGCGTCATGTCCAGAGGGTGTACTTGTGCACCAAGCTGTCTCACACCATGGAAACAGGAGATAGTGTCCTGACCTACAGTATGGCCAACAAGGCTCGGGAACAGGGGTCATCGATACGTTCTGTACACGGACAAATGTGTCCCTGGCCAGATTTGTCCTTGTCTGTGGCAAATGCTGTTCTTTACATAACATTATGTTTCTTATTGTGATCACAAAACCCTGTTACTGAATATCACTCTCCAGGTTCTCTTCAGAATATGTATGACACTGATTTACTACGACACTATGGCATATTAGGAGTCTCAAATATTTTGTTTTCAAGGATCTCCATAACTCGGAGACTGTACCAAATGGATCATTGGACCCCCCATTTGAACGCTCAGAGTTCCAGACCTGAAATTGTCATTTGGGCTAGCTCTTTATGAGTTTGTCATGTCTACAAATGTTTTGTCCGTGGCAAAAAATATATATATTTTGACCAAAATGTCCACCACAAGCCAAGCATGGCAATGACCCCTGCTCGGGCTCCTTGTGTGCACAAGCTGCGTGTGCACAAACTGTACACATGAACATGGCATGCATGCATACATATACTGTAAATATTGTACAGTACATCACATTGGCAATTTTAACATCTTGTTCAGTATTTCTCTCACCTCTCTCATTGGCATAGAGAAAAAGTAATTCAACATTGTGTAAAAATGTGTTTTTAAATGAACTGACCACTTTACTGTGGCACACGTATGTTATACTCACTTCCTTTTCAAAGATTACGACAGGCCTACAATTACATTAAGTCAGGGTTACTATACCAGTGTGTTTGTAAGATGTCCTGTAAAATGTTGCTAGTGCTTATATAAGGCCTTACAAGGGAATGAATGCTTGTGTGTGAGTACAGTATGTGTGTGCGCAAGTTAAGTGCCAGCATGCTTTTCCTCTGTGTGTGTGTGTGTGTGTGTGTGTGTGTGTGTGTGTGTGTGTGTGTGTGTGTGTGTGTGTGTGTGTGTGTGCGTGCGTGCGTGCGTGCGTGCGTGCGTGCGTGCGTGCGTGCGT
Organism: Nannobrachium achirus; assembly: GCF_963921795.1. Classification (NCBI taxonomy): domain Eukaryota; kingdom Metazoa; phylum Chordata; class Actinopteri; order Myctophiformes; family Myctophidae; genus Nannobrachium; species Nannobrachium achirus. Next base: position 44,072,920 of record NC_137811.1, on the reverse strand, counting down.
GCGTGCGTGCGTGCGTGCGCGCGAACAGTGTCTGTGTGTGTCTGTAAGGGCCTGTTTTTTCCCCCAGGCTGGTTTGAATCGATAGCGCTTGAAACTGCTGAAATAGCAGCCTCTCTCTCTCTCTCTCTCACACACACACACACACACACACACACACACACACACACACACACACACACACACACACACACACACACACACAGAGGGTGACTCACTGGAGCTGAAAACATGAACAAGAATGCTGACTTCTGAAACAAGGCAAAGGGAGAGAGAGGGAGAAACACAAAGAGAGAGGGGAGAGAAACAGGCAGGGAGGGATGACAGGCAGGTGAAAAGAAATGAAAGAGGAGAGAGCAAGAGAGAGAGAGAGAGAGTGAGTGAGTCAGCTTTCACATTAGACTCATTTCTGCTTAGTTGTGCGGAGTGGTGAGAGTCAGTATTGCTGCATTCCAACTGCAATGTGTGTGTGTGCGTGCGTGCGTGCGTGCCTGCCTGCCTGCCTGCCTGCCTGCCTGCCTGCCTGCCTGCCTGCCTGCTTGCCTGCCTGCCTGCCTGCCTGCCTGCCTGCCTGCCTGCCTGCGTGGGTGGGCGGGCGGGCGCGCGCGCGTACGTACGTACGTACGTGTGTGAGTGTATGACAGAGATGAGGAGTGAGTGAGACCATAATACCCAACTAATCTACTCCTCCGGTCTTCCTGCTATGCTGTTGCTTTGTCTGTCTGTCAGGATTAATGTATACCTTCCACAAGTGTCGTTGGGCAGAGATGATGTATTTCCAGCTGATAATGGCGTCCGGATGGTTTAGAGAGCAATGGTTCTCAACCAGAGGTCCTTGGGGGGGTTCCAGGTGGTCCCCAGCTAAATGGAGAGTTGGTAACCATTATAGATCTGTAACTCTTGAGAGCGTAAAATGAAACCAAATGGACCCGTACAGAGAATGTAAGAATTGACGTTTTGATCAATGTTTGCCTGTAGTGTTATCGCTCCTATGGGCAATACAGTAATACAGCAAGAAATCTTATACAATAACTACATATTCTAAGTATTGGGTCTGAGAGGCTAAATCTCATCAAATAGTGGTATGTGGCTCAAATGCAGAATAAATAATGGACCTGATATTAAAAAGCACTTGCCCAGCATCTCGAGACCAGGTTCAATTCCTGGCAGCACTGCCTCCAAACAACACATGTGACTGTGTTCGTGGCGTGGGTGGGAAGCCAGTAGAAGGGGATTGTGTCCTTGTTGCTACATTGGGAACTGGCAAAACATTTATGAAGAAAAATTGAGACAAATGCATTTTCTTTCCTTTTACACCTCTAACACTTACATACAGTACGAACATTATTTCTGAGTGTTTTTTTTTTTTTTTGCAATACTTACTCCCTACTTCGGGCAAATTTTCAGAAATCGGCATACGTTTTCTAATATGCGTCATGATGTGACTTGTGAGATTGTATATTGGGTATTTTCCAAGCGGCAAGTTTTGTTAGCTGGAAATTAAGCCACCTCTCTTTGAAGCTGCTGTTCCAATTAATGGCCCAACAGATGTCACTATTTCACCTTCTACTGGTGTCAAGAAACTTTCCGCTCAATGTTAAGTATAACTAGAAAAATATTGTTCCTTCGAAACAATAGTGGGCTCGCTTCAAGCCGGAAAACAATGGCTATAAAAGCACAAAATGTCAAGATCGCAGGCAGTGCTCTCTTTGACGTTACTGACGTCAAAGATTGGTCCATTTTGTTCCAAAAATGTGTTGTGCAAAAGTTGACCCGCTGGTGGCGCTATAACAGGCCAATGTGAGAAGGTTGGTATCTGTTCCTTGACCTATTGGGAATGTGCTTGCAAGATTTCACGCACATCCCAGGCTGTGTTCATGATTTGAGGTGTTTTTGGCTTTGGACACTTTATCGCTGCTTGCAGCTATATTTATTATTATTATTTTATAATTTTTTTGTGTGCACTTCATAGGCATGTTAGATAAAGGTCCTTAGATTGCGTGTAGAATGTTTCATGCAAATTGCAAAAAAAAATCCTAGAATAAAAACGGGTTTAAGCGTTTTACAAACTGCTCAAAATTATATAGCGCCCCCCTTTGGCCATTTGGGGTAAGATTGGTTTCAGTGATATTTGAACTAACCCTCTACACTATTTTGTCATGAAAATGTGACTTTGCATGTATGTTTTAGAGGCAGAAGAATAATTTGCATAAAAATGCAATATTGTTTGAATTATTTAAAAAAGCATGTTTCAATGTTAAAGAAATCCGATCTGACAGATCTTTAGATATCGGTCCAAAGTTCACGTAAAAAAAGTTTTGTGCACGTGACGCAAAAATTCCAGAATAAAAGCGGGTTTACGCGTTTTACAAACTGCTCAAAATGGCGGAAAATCAAAGGGCGGAGCTTACTTAACAACGACACAGATGTCTTCCGCTTGAGTCAAAGCACGCGTGTAACAAGTTGCATGTCTTCGAACGAAACGAGTCATGACTTATGCCCGTTTGAAGTTTGAATTTTCAGACGCTTCGTATAGCGCCCCCCTTTGGCCGATTGGAATAAAATTGGTTTCAGTGATACTTTGACTAACCCTCCACATCTTTGCCAAATGCCATGAACGTGTAACTTTGCATGTATGATTTAGAGGCCGAAGAATAATTTGCATAAAACCGCACTATTGATTGAATTATTAAAAAATTATATTTCACTTTAAAAGAAATCCGCCGAGATTAGTTTGACCGCATTGGTCCAAAGTTCATGTGAAAAAAGTTTTATGCGCGTATCGCGAAAATCCCAGGAGGAGATAGATTTTTACTGTTTTTCATATAATTCCGAATTGTGGGAGACCTAAAGGTCAGAGGTCAAAAGTTAGAGGGTAAAAGTTGTTCGGCATGAGGAGACGCATAAGTGTATACAGGTTTCATGGCTGTACCTCAAACACAGCATGAGCTATACCTGTTCAAAGATCGCACTTTCGAAGGCTTCCTACAGCGCCACCATTTGGCCGATTGCTGTAAAAAGTAATAGCACACTTCACCACTGTAAGCTGAACACATTGATGTTTTTATTTTCATTTTCTCACTAAGTATGTAGGAGTAGAAAGGAACCGAAAATCCCGTCTACTTACTAGATAAACAAATAAATAAATAAACTAGAAAAATATTGTTCCTTCGAAACAATTGTGGGCTCGCTTCAAGCCAGAAAACAATGGCTATAAAAGTACAAAATGTCAAGATCGCAGGCAGTGCTCTCTTTGACGTTACTGACGTCAAAGATTGGTCCATTTTGTTCCAAAAATGTGTTGTGCAAAAGTTGACCCGCTGGTGGCGCTATAACAGGCCAATGTAAGAAGGGTGGTATCTGTTCCTTGACCTATTGGGAATGTGCTTGCAAGATTTCACGCACATTGCAGGCTGTGTTCATGATTTGAGGTGTTTTTGGCTTTGGCCACTTTATCGCTGCTTGCAGCTATATTCATTATTATTATTTTTTTTGTGTGTGTGCACTTCATAGGCATATTAGATAAAGGTCCTTAGATTGTGTGTAGAATGTTTCATGCAAATTGCAAAAAAAAAATCCTAGCGGGTTTAAGTGTTTCACAAACTGCTCAAAATGATATAGCGCCCCCCTTTGGCCAATTGGGGTAAGATTGGTTTTAGTGATATTTGGACTAACACTCTACATCTTTGCCAAATGCCATGAACATGTTACTTTGCATGTATGATTTAGAGGCAGAAGAATAATTTGCATAAAACTGCAATATTCATTGAATTTATTTTAAAAAGCATGTTTCAATTTTAAAGAAATCCGATCTGACAGATCTTTAGATATCGGTCCAAAGTTCACGTAAAAAAAGTTTTGTGCACGTGGAGCGAAAATTCCAGAATAAAAGCGGGTTTACGCGTTTTACAAACTGCTCAAAATGGCGGAAAATTGAAGGGCGGAGCTTACTTAACAACGACACAGATGTCTTCCGCTTGAGTCAAAGCACGCGTGTAACAAGTTGCATGTCTTCAAACGAAACGAGTCATGACTTATGCCCGTTTGAAGTTTGAATTTTCAAACGCTTCGTATAGCGCCCCCCTTTGGCCGATTGGAATAAAATTGGTTTCAGTGATACTTTGACTAACCCTCCACATCTTTGCCAAATGCCATGAACGTGTAACTTTGCATGTATGATTTAGAGGCAGAAGAATAATTTGCATAAAACCGCAATATTGATAGAATTATTAAAAAAATATATTTCACTTTAAAAGAAATCCGCCGAGATTAGTTTGACCGTATTGGTCCAAAGTTCATGTGAAAAAAGTTTTGTGCGCGTATCGAAAAAAACCCAGGAGGAGATAGATTTTTACTGTTTTTCATATAATTCCAAATTGTGGGAGACCTAAAGGTCAGAGGTCAAAAGTTAGAGGGTAAAAGTTGTTCGGCATGAGGAGACGCATAAGTGTATACAGGTTTCATGGCTGTATGTATAACACAGCATGAGCTATACCTGTTCAAAGTTCGCACTTTCGAAGGCTTCCTACAGCGCCACCATTTGGCCGATTGCTGTAAAAAGTAATAGCACACTTCGCCACTGTAAACTGAACACATTGATGTTTTTATTTTCATTTTCTCACTAAGTATGTAGGAGTAGAAAGGAACCGAAGTTTTTTGATACTTGATATGACTGCCTGCCTGATAGATAAACTAGAAAATATTGTTCCTTCGAAACAATTGTGGGCTCGCTTCAAGCCAGAAAACAATCGCTATAAAAGTACAAAATGTCAAGATCGCAGGCAGTGCTCTCTTTGACGTTACCGACGTCAAAGATCGGTCCATATTGTTCCAAAAATGTGTTGTGGAAAAGTTGACCCGCTGGTGGCGCTATAACAGGCCAATGTAAGAAGGGTGGTATCTGTTCCTTGACCTATTGGGAATGTGCTTGCAAGATTTCACGCACATTGCAGGCTGTGTTCATGATTTGAGGTGTTTTTGGCTTTGGCCACTTTATCGCTGCTTGCAGCTATATTCATTATTATTTTTATTTTTTTTGTGTGTATGCACTTCATAGGCATATTAGATAAAGGTCCTTAGATTGTGTGTAGAATGTTTCATGCAAATTGCTAAAAAAATCCTAACGGGTTTAAGCGTTTCACAAACTGCTCAAAATGATATAGCGCCCCCCTTTGGCCAATTGGGGTAAGATTGGTTTTAGTGATATTTGGAATAACACTCTACATCTTTGCCAAATGACATGAATATGTTACTTTGCATAGATGATTTAGAGGCAGAAGAATAATTTGCATAAAACTGCAATATTGATTTAATTTATTAAAAAAGCATGTTTCAATTTAAAAAAAATCCGATCTGACAGATCTTTAGATATTGGTCCAAAGTTCACATAAAAAAAGTTTCGTGCACGTGACGCGAAAATTCCAGAATAAAAGCGGGTTTACGTGTTTTACAAACTGCTCAAAATGGCGGAAAATTGAAGGGCGGAGCTTACTTAACAACGACACAGATGTCTTCCGCTTGAGTCAAAGCACGCGTGTAACAAGTTGCATGTCTTCAAACGAAACGAGTCATGACTTATGCCCGTTTGAAGTTTGAATTTTCAAACGCTTCGTATAGCGCCCCCCTTTGGCCAATTGGAATAAGATTGGTTTCAGTGATATTTTGACTAACCCTCTACATCTTTGCCAAATGCCATGAACGTGTGACTTTGTATGTATGATTTAGAGGCAAAATAATTATTGGCATAAAACTGCAATATTGAGTGAATTATTAAAAAATAATGTTTCACTTTAAAAAAAATCTGGTTGATCAATCTGACCGTATTGGTCCAAAGTTCATCTGAAAAAAGTTTTGTGCGCTTAACGCGAAAATCCCAGGAGGAGATAGATTTTTACTGTTTTTCCATATAATTCCAAATTGTGGGAGACCTAAAGGTCAGAGGTCAAAAGTTAGAGGGTAAAAGTTGTTCGGCATGAGGAGACGCATAAGTGTATACAGGTTTCATGGCCGTATGTATAACACAGCATGAGCTATACCTGTTCAAAGATCGCACTTTCGAAGGCTTCCTACAGTGCCACCATTTGGCCGATTGCTATATAAAATAATAGCACACTTCGCCACTGTAAACTGAACACATTGATGTTTTTATTTTCATTTTCTCACTAAGTATGTAGGAGTAGAAAGGAACCGAAGTTTTGAGGAGAACTTGATATGACGGTTAGATATTGTCACTAGAAAAATATTGTTCCTTCGAAACAATTGTGGGCTCGCTTCAAGCCAGAAAACAATGGCTATAAAAGTACAAAATGTCAAGATCGCAGGCAGTGCTCTCTTTGACGTTACTGACGTCAAAGATTGGTCCATTTTGTTCCAAAAATGTGTTGTGCAAAAGTTGACCCGCTGGTGGCGCTATAACAGGCCAATGTAAGAAGGGTGGTATCTGCTCCTTGACCTATTGGGAATGTGCTTGCAAGATTTCACGCACATTGCAGGCTGTGTTCATGATTTGAGGTGTTTTTGGCTTTGGCCACTTTATCGCTGCTTGCAGCTATATTCATTATTATTATTTTTTTTGTGTGTGTGCACTTCATAGGCATATTAGATAAAGGTCCTTAGATTGTGTGTAGAATGTTTCATGCAAATTGCAAAAATAAATCCTAACGGGTTTAAGCGTTTCACAAACTGCTCAAAATGATATAGCGCCCCCCTTTGGCCAATTGGGGTAAGATTGGTTTTAGTGATATTTGGACTAACACTCTACATCTTTGCCAAATGCCATGAACATGTTACTTTGCATGTATGATTTAGAGGCAGAAGAATAATTTGCATAAAACTGCAATATTCATTGAATTTATTTTAAAAAGCATGTTTCAATTTTAAAGAAATCCGATCTGACAGATCTTTAGATATCGGTCCAAAGTTCACGTAAAAAAAAGTTTTGTGCACGTGGAGTGAAAATTCCAGAATAAAAGCGGGTTTACGCGTTTTACAAACTGCTCAATATGGCGGAAAATCGGGGGGCGGAGCTTACTTAACAACGACACAGATGTCTTCCGCTCGAGTCAAAGCACGCGTGTAACAAGTTGCATGTCTTCAAACGAAACAAGTCATGACTTATGCCCGTTTGAAGTTTGAATTTTCAAACGCTTCGTATAGCGCCCCCCTTTGGCCGATTGGAATAAAATTGGTTTCAGTGATACTTTGACTAACCCTCCACATCTTTGCCAAATGCCATGAACGTGTAACTTTGCATGTATGATTTAGAGGCCGAAGAATAATTTGCATAAAACCGCAACATTTATTGAATTATTAATAAAATATATTTCACTTTAAAAGGAATCCGCCGAGACTAGTTTGACCGTATTGGTCCAAAGTTCAAGTGAAAAAAGTTTCATGCGCGTATTGCAAAGATCCCAGGAGGAGATAGATTTTTACTGTTTTTCATATAATTCCAAATTCTGAGGGATCTAAAGATCAGAGGTCAAAAGTCAGAACGTAAAAATTGTTCGGCATGAGGAGACGCATACGTGTATACAGGTTTCATGGCTGTACGTATAACAGAGCATGAGCTATACCTGTTCAAAGTTCGCACATTCGAAGGCTTCCTACAGCGCCACCATTTGGCCGATTGCTGTAAAAAGTAATAGCACACGTCGCCACAGTAAGCTGAACACATTGATGTTTTTATTTTCATTTTCTCACTAAGTATGTAGGAGTAGAAAGGAACCGAAATTTTGAGGAGAACTTGATATGACGGTTAGATATTGTCACTAGAAAAATATTGTTCCTTCGAAACAATTGTGGGCTCGCTTCAAGCCAGAAAACAATGGCTATAAAAGTACAAAATGTCAAGATCGCAGGCAGTGCTCTCTTTGACGTTACTGACGTCAAAGATTGGTCCATTTTGTTCCAAAAATGTGTTGTGCCAAAAGTTGACCCGCTGGTGGCGCTATTATAACAGGCCAATGTAAGAAGGGTGGTATCTGTTCCTTGACCTATTGGGAATGTGCTTGCAAGATTTCACTGACATTGCAGGCTGTGTTCATGATTTGAGGTGTTTTTGGCTTTGGCCACTTTATCGCTGCTTGCAGCTATATTTGTTATTATTTTTCTTTTTGTGTGTGTGTGCACTTCATAGGCATATTAGATAAAGGTCCTTAGATTGTGTGTAGAATGTTTCATGCAAATTGCAAAAAAAATCCTAACGGGTTTAAGCGTTTCACAAACTGCTCAAAATGATATAGCGCCCCCCTTTGGCCAATTGGAGTGAGATTGGATTTAGTGATATTTGGACTAACACTCTACATCTTTGCCAAATGCCATGAACATGTTACTTTGCATGTATGATTTAGAGGCAGAAGAATAATTTGCATAAAACTGCAATATTCATTGAATTATTAAAAAAGCATGTTTCAATTAAAAAAAAAAATCCGATCTGACAGATCTTTAGATATTGGTCCAAAGTTCACGTAAAAAAAGTTTTGTGCGCGTGGAGCGAAAATTCCAGAATAAAAGCGGGTTTACGCGTTTTACAAACTGCTCAAAATGGCGGAAAATCGAAGGGCGGAGCTTACTTAACAAAGACACAGATGTCTTCCGCTCGAGTCAAAGCACGCGTGTAAGCAAGTTGCATGTCTTAAAACGAAACGAGTCATGACTTATGCCCGTTTGAAGTTTGAATTTTCAAACGCTTCGTATAGCGCCCCCCTTTGGCCGATTGGACTAAAATTGGTTTCAGTAATACTTTGACTAACCCTCTACATCTTTGCCAAATGCCATGAACGTGTAACTTTGCATGTATGATTTAGAGGCCGAAGAATAATTTGCATAAAACCGCAATATTGATTGAATTATTAAAAAATTATATTTCACTTTAAAAGAAATCTGGTTGATCAATCTGACCGTATTGGTCCAAAGTTCATGTGAAAAAAGTTTTGTGCGCGTAACGAAAAAAACCCAGGAGGAGATCGATTTTTACTGTTTTTCATATAATTCCAAATTGTGGGAGATCTAAAGGTCAAAGGTCAAAAGTCAGAGCGTAAAAGTTGTTCGGCATGAGGAGACGCATACGTGTATACAGGTTTCATGGCTTTACCTCAAACACAGCATGAGCTATACCTGTTCAAAGTTCGCACTTTCGAAGGCTTCCTACAGCGCCACCATTTGGCCGATTGCTGTAAAAAGTAATAGCACACGTCGCCACAGTAAGCTGAACACATTGATGTTTTTATTTTCATTTTCTCACTAAGTATGTAGGAGTAGAAAGGAACCGAAGTTTTTTGATACTTGCACTGACTGCCTGCCTAGTATAGAAATAATGACAATATCTAAAGTGTGCTCGCCTTATAGGCGAGCCCACAACTAGAAAAATATTGTTCCTTCGAAACAATTGTGGGCTCGCTTCAAGCCAGAAAACAATGGCTATAAAAGTACAAAATGTCAAGATCGCAGGCAGTGCTCTCTTTGACGTTACTGACGTCAAAGATTGGTCCATTTTGTTCCAAAAATGTGTTGTGCAAAAGTTGACCCGCTGGTGGCGCTATAACAGGCCAATGTAAGAAGGGTGGTATCTGCTCCTTGACCTATTGGGAATGTGCTTGCAAGATTTCACGCACATTGCAGGCTGTGTTCATGATTTGAGGTGTTTTTGGCTTTGGCCACTTTATCGCTGCTTGCAGCTATATTCATTATTATTATTTTTTTTGTGTGTGTGCACTTCATAGGCATATTAGATAAAGGTCCTTAGATTGTGTGTAGAATGTTTCATGCAAATTGCAAAAATAAATCCTAACGGGTTTAAGCGTTTCACAAACTGCTCAAAATGATATAGCGCCCCCCTTTGGCCAATTGGGGTAAGATTGGTTTTAGTGATATTTGGACTAACACTCTACATCTTTGCCAAATGCCATGAACATGTTACTTTGCATGTATGATTTAGAGGCAGAAGAATAATTTGCATAAAACTGCAATATTCATTGAATTTATTTTAAAAAGCATGTTTCAATTTTAAAGAAATCCGATCTGACAGATCTTTAGATATCGGTCCAAAGTTCACGTAAAAAAAGTTTTGTGCACGTGGAGTGAAAATTCCAGAATAAAAGCGGGTTTACGCGTTTTACAAACTGCTCAATATGGCGGAAAATCGGGGGGCGGAGCTTACTTAACAACAACACAGATGTCTTCCGCTCGAGTCAAAGCACGCGTGTAACAAGTTGCATGTCTTCAAACGAAACGAGTCATGACTTATGCCCGTTTGAAGTTTGAATTTTCAAACGCTTCGTATAGCGCCCCCCTTTGGCCGATTGGAATAAAATTGGTTTCAGTGATACCTTGACTAACCCTCCACATCTTTGCCAAATGCCATGAACGTGTAACTTTGCATGTATGATTTAGAGGCCGAAGAATAATTTGCATAAAACCGCAACATTGATTGAATTATTAATAAAATATATTTCACTTTAAAAGAAATCCGCCGAGACTAGTTTGACCGTATTGGTCCAAAGTTCATGTGAAAAAAGTTTCATGCGCGTATCGCAAAGATCCCAGGAGGAGATAGATTTTTACTGTTTTTCATATAATTCCAAATTCTGAGGGATCTAAAGAGCAGAGGTCAAAAGTCAGAGCGTAAAAATTGTTCGGCATGAGGAGACGCATACGTGTATACAGGTTTCATGGCTGTACGTATAACAGAGCATGAGCTATACCTGTTCAAAGTTCGCACTTTCGAAGGCTTCCTACAGCGCCACCATTTGGCCGATTGCTGTAAAAAGTAATAGCACACGTCGCCACAGTAAGCTGAACACATTGATGTTTTTATTTTCATTTTCTCACTAAGTATGTAGGAGTAGAAAGGAACCGAAGTTTTGAGGAGAACTTGATATGACGGTTAGATATTGTCACTAGAAAAATATTGTTCCTTCGAAACAATTGTGGGCTCGCTTCAAGACAGAAAACAATGGCTATAAAAGTACAAAATGTCAAGATCGCAGGCAGTGCTCTCTTTGACGTTACTGACGTCAAAGATTGGTCCATTTTGTTCCAAAAATGTGTTGTGCAAAAGTTGACCCGCTGGTGGCGCTATAACAGGCCAATGTAAGAAGGGTGGTATCTGTTCCTTGACCTATTGGGAATGTGCTTGCAAGATTTCACGCACATTGCAGGCTGTGTTCATGATTTGAGGTGTTTTTGGCTTTGGACACTTTATCGCTGCTTGCAGCTATATTCATTATTATTATTTTTTTGTGTGTGTGTGCACTTCATAGGCATATTAGATAAAGGTCCTTAGATTGTGTGTAGAATGTTTCATGCAAATTGCAAAAAAAAATCCTAACGGGTTTAAGCGTTTCACAAACTGCTCAAAATGATATAGCGCCCCCCTTTGGCCAATTGGGGTAAGATTGGTTTTAGTGATATTTGGACTAACACTCTACATCTTTGCCAAATGCCATGAAAATGTTACTTTGCATGTATGATTTAGAGGCAGAAGAATAATTTGCATAAAACTGCAATATTCATTGAATTTATTTAAAAAAGCATGTTTCAATTTTAAAGAAATCCGATCTGACAGATCTTTAGATATCGGTCCAAAGTTCACGTAAAAAAAGTTTTGTGCACGTGGAGCGAAAATTCCAGAATAAAAGCGGGTTTAAGCGTTTTACAAACTGCTCAAAATGGCGGAAAATTGAAGGGCGGAGCTTACTTAACAACGACACAGATGTCTTCCGCTCGAGTCAAAGCACGCGTGTAACAAGTTGCATGTCTTCAAACGAAACGAGTCATGACTTATGCCCGGTTGAAGTTTGAATTTTCAAACGCTTCGTATAGCGCCCCCCTTTGGCCGATTGGAATAAAATTGGTTTCAGTGATACTTTGACTAACCCTCCACATCTTTGCCAAATGCCATGAACGTGTAACTTTGCATGTATGATTTAGAGGCCGAAGAATAATTTGCATAAAACCGCAATATTGATTGAATTATTAAAAAATTATATTTCACTTCAAAAGAAATCCGCCGAGACTAGTTTGACCGTATTGGTCCAAAGTTCATGTGAAAAAAGTTTCGTGCGCGTTATGCAAAAATCCCAGGAGGAGATAGATTTTTACTGTTTTTCATATAATTCCAAATTGTGGGAGACCTAAAGGTCAGAGGTCAAAAGTTAGAGGGTAAAAGTTGTTCGGCATGAGGAGACGCATAAGTGTATACAGGTTTCATGGCTGTACGTATAACACAGCATGAGCTATACCTGTTCAAAGATCGCACTTTCGAAGGCTTCCTACAGCGCCACCATTTGGCCGATTGCTGTAAAAAATAATAGCACACTTCGCCACTGTAAGCTGAACACATTGATGTTTTTATTTTCATTTTCTCACTAAGTATGTAGGAGTAGAAAGGAACCGAAGTTTTGAGGAGAACTTGATATGACGGTTAGATATTGTCACTAGAAAAATATTGTTCCTTCGAAACAATTGTGGGCTCGCTTCAAGCCGGAAAACAATGGCTATAAAAGCACAAAATGTCAAGATCGCAGGCAGTGCTCTCTTTGACGTTACTGACGTCAAAGATTGGTCCATTTTGTTCCAAAAATGTGTTGTGCAAAAGTTGACCCGCTGGTGGCGCTATAACAGGCCAATGTGAGAAGGTTGGTATCTGTTCCTTGACCTATTGGGAATGTGCTTGCAAGATTTCACGCACATCCCAGGCTGTGTTCATGATTTGAGGTGTTTTTGGCTTTGGACACTTTATCGCTGCTTGCAGCTATATTTATTATTATTATTTTATAATTTTTTTGTGTGCACTTCATAGGCATGTTAGATAAAGGTCCTTAGATTGCGTGTAGAATGTTTCATGCAAATTGCAAAAAAAATCCTAGAATAAAAACGGGTTTAAGCGTTTTACAAACTGCTCAAAATTATATAGCGCCCCCCTTTGGCCATTTGGGGTAAGATTGGTTTCAGTGATATTTGAACTAACCCTCTACACTATTTTGTCATGAAAATGTGACTTTGCTTGTATGTTTTAGAGGCAGAAGAATAATTTGCATAAAAATGCAATATTGTTTGAATTATTTAAAAAAGCATGTTTCAATGTTAAAGAAATCCGATCTGACAGATCTTTAGATATCGGTCCAAAGTTCACGTAAAAAAAGTTTTGTGCACGTGACGCGAAAATTCCAGAATAAAAGCGGGTTTACGCGTTTTACAAACTGCTCAAAGTGGCGGAAAATCGAAGGGCGGAGCTTACTTAACAACGACACAGATGTCTTCCGCTTGAGTCAAAGCACGCGTGTAACAAGTTGCATGTCTTCAAACGAAACGAGTCATGACTTATGCCCGTTTGAAGTTTGAATTTTCAGATGCTTCGTATAGCGCCCCCCTTTGGCCGATTGGAATAAAATTGGTTTCAGTGATACCTTGACTAACCCTCTACATCTTTGCCAAATGCCATGAACGTGTAACTTTGCATGTATGATTTAGAGGCCGAAGAATAATTTGCATAAAACTGCAATATTTATTGAATTATTAAAAAATTATATTTCACTTTAAAAGAAATCCGCCGAGATTAGTTTGACCGTATTGGTCCAAAGTTCATGTGAAAAAAGTTTTGTGCGCGTATCGAAAAAAACCCAGGAGGAGATAGATTTTTACTGTTTTTCATATAATTCCGAATTGTGGGAGATCTAAAGGTCAGAGGTCAAAAGTCAGAGGCTAAAAGTTGTTCGGCATGAGGAGACGCATACGTGTATACAGGTTTCATGCCTGTACCTCAAACACAGCATGAGCTATACCTGTTCAAAGTTCGCACTTTCGAAGGCTTCCTACAGCGCCACCATTTGGCCGATTGCTGTAAAAAGTAATAGCACACTTCGCCACTGTAAACTGAACACATTGATGTTTTTATTTTCATTTTCTCACTAAGTATGTAGGAGTAGAAAGGAACCGAAGTTTTTTGATACTTGATATGCCTGCCTGATAGATAAATAAATAAATAAATAATGACAATATCTAAAGTGTGCTCGCCTTATAGGCGAGCCCACAACTAGAAAAATATTGTTCCTTCGAAACAATTGTGGGCTCGCTTCAAGCCAGAAAACAATGGCTATAAAAGTACAAAATGTCAACATCGCAGGCAGTGCTCTCTTTGACGTTACTGACGTCAAAGATTGGTCCATTTTGTTCCAAAAATGCGTTGTGCAAAAGTCGACCCGCTGGTGGCGCTATAACAGGCCAATGTAAGAAGGGTGGTATCTGTTCCTTGACCTATTGGGAATGTGCTTGCAAGATTTCACGCACATTGCAGGCTGTGTTCATGATTTGAGGTGTTTTTGGCTTTGGCCACTTTATCGCTGCTTGCAGCTATATTCATTATTATTATTTTTTTGTGTGTGTGCACTTCATAGGCATATTAGATAAAGGTCCTTAGATTGTGTGTAGAATGTTTCATGCAAATTGCAAAAAAAAAATCCTAACGGGTTTAAGCGTTTCACAAACTGCTCAAAATGATATAGCGCCCCCCTTTAGCCAATTGGGGTAAGATTGGTTTTAGTGATATTTGGACTAACACTCTACATCTTTGCCAAATGCCATGAACATGTTACTTTGCATGTATGATTTAGAGGCAGAAGAATAATTTGCATAAAACTGCAATATTCATTGAATTTATTTAAAAAAGCATGTTTCAATTTTAAAGAAATCCGATCTGACAGATCTTTAGATATCGGTCCAAAGTTCACGTAAAAAAAGTTTTGTGCACGTGGAGCGAAAATTCCAGAATAAAAGCGGGTTTAAGCGTTTTACAAACTGCTCAAAATGGCGGAAAATTGAAGGGCGGAGCTTACTTAACAACGACACAGATGTCTTCCGCTCGAGTCAAAGCACGCGTGTAACAAGTTGCATGTCTTCAAACGAAACGAGTCATGACTTATGCCCGGTTGAAGTTTGAATTTTCAAACGCTTCGTATAGCGCCCCCCTTTGGCCGATTGGAATAAAATTGGTTTCAGTGATACTTTGACTAACCCTCCACATCTTTGCCAAATGCCATGAACGTGTAACTTTGCATGTATGATTTAGAGGCCGAAGAATAATTTGCATAAAACCGCAATATTGATTGAATTATTAAAAAATTATATTTCACTTCAAAAGAAATCCGCCGAGACTAGTTTGACCGTATTGGTCCAAAGTTCATGTGAAAAAAGTTTCGTGCGCGTTATGCAAAAATCCCAGGAGGAGATAGATTTTTACTGTTTTTCATATAATTCCAAATTGTGGGAGACCTAAAGGTCAGAGGTCAAAAGTTAGAGGGTAAAAGTTGTTCGGCATGAGGAGACGCATAAGTGTATACAGGTTTCATGGCTGTACGTATAACACAGCATGAGCTATACCTGTTCAAAGATCGCACTTTCGAAGGCTTCCTACAGCGCCACCATTTGGCCGATTGCTGTAAAAAATAATAGCACACTTCGCCACTGTAAGCTGAACACATTGATGTTTTTATTTTCATTTTCTCACTAAGTATGTAGGAGTAGAAAGGAACCGAAGTTTTGAGGAGAACTTGATATGACGGTTAGATATTGTCACTAGAAAAATATTGTTCCTTCGAAACAATTGTGGGCTCGCTTCAAGCCAGAAAACAATGGCTATAAAAGTACAAAATGTCAACATCGCAGGCAGTGCTCTCTTTGACGTTACTGACGTCAAAGATTGGTCCATTTTGTTCCAAAAATGCGTTGTGCAAAAGTCGACCCGCTGGTGGCGCTATAACAGGCCAATGTAAGAAGGGTGGTATCTGTTCCTTGACCTATTGGGAATGTGCTTGCAAGATTTCACGCACATTGCAGGCTGTGTTCATGATTTGAGGTGTTTTTGGCTTTGGCCACTTTATCGCTGCTTGCAGCTATATTCATTATTATTATTTTTTTGTGTGTGTGCACTTCATAGGCATATTAGATAAAGGTCCTTAGATTGTGTGTAGAATGTTTCATGCAAATTGCAAAAAAAAAATCCTAACGGGTTTAAGCGTTTCACAAACTGCTCAAAATGATATAGCGCCCCCCTTTAGCCAATTGGGGTAAGATTGGTTTTAGTGATATTTGGACTAACACTCTACATCTTTGCCAAATGCCATGAACATGTTACTTTGCATGTATGATTTAGAGGCAGAAGAATAATTTGCATAAAACTGCAATATTCATTGAATTTATTTAAAAAAGCATGTTTCAATTTTAAAGAAATCCGATCTGACAGATCTTTAGATATCGGTCCAAAGTTCACGTAAAAAAAGTTTTGTGCACGTGGAGCGAAAATTCCAGAATAAAAGCGGGTTTACGCGTTTTACAAACTGCTCAAAATGGCGGAAAATCAAAGGGCGGAGCTTACTTAACAACAACACAGATGTCTTCCGCTTGAGTCAAAGCACGCGTGTAACAAGTTGCATGTCTTCAAACAAAACGAGTCATGACTTATGCCCGTTTGAAGTTTGAATTTTCAAACGCTTCGTATAGCGCCCCCCTTTGGCCGATTGGAATAAAATTGGTTTCAGTGATACTTTGACTAACCCTCCACATCTTTGCCAAATGCCATGAACGTGTAACTTTGCATGTATGATTTAGAGGCCGAAGAATAATTTGCATAAAACCGCAATATTGATTGAATTATTAAAAAATTATATTTCACTTTAAAAGAAATCCGCCGAGACTAGTTTGACCGTATTGGTCCAAAGTTCATGTGAAAAAGGTTTTGTGCGCGTAACGCAAAAATCCCAGGAGGAGATAGATTTTTACTGTTTTTTATATAATTCAAAATTCTGGGGGATCTAAAGGTCAAAGTTCAAAAGTCAGAGCGTAAAAGTTGTTCGGCATGAGGAGACGCATACGTGTATACAGGTTTCATGACTGTACGTATAACAGAGCATGAGCTCTATCTGTTCAAAGTTCGCACTTTCGAAGGCTTCCTACAGCGCCACCATTTGGCCGATTGCTGTAAAAAATAATAGCACACTTCGCCACTGTAAGCTGAACACATTGATGTTTTTATTTTCATTTTCTGTCTAAGTATGTAGGAGTAGAAAGGAACCGAAGTTTTGAGGAGAACTTGATATGACGGTTAGATATTGTCACTAGAAAAATATTGTTCCTTCGAAACAATTGTGGGCTCGCTTCAAGCCAGAAAACAATGGCTATAAAAGTACAAAATGTCAAGATCGCAGGCAGTGCTCTCTTTGACGTTACTGACGTCAAAGATTGGTCCATTTTGTTCCAAAAATGTGTTGTGCAAAAGTTGACCCGCTGGTGGCGCTATAACAGGCCAATGTAAGAAGGGTGGTATCTGTTCCTTGACCTATTGGGAATGTGCTTGTAAGATTTCACGCACATTGCAGGCTGTGTTCATGATTTGAGGTGTTTTTGGCTTTGGCCACTTTATCGCTGCTTGCAGCTATATTCATTATTATTATTTTTTTTGTGTGTGTGCACTTCATAGGCATATTAGATAAAGGTCCTTAGATTGTGTGTAGAATGTTTCATGCAAATTGCAAAAAAAAAATCCTAGCGGGTTTAAGCGTTTCACAAACTGCTCAAAATGATATAGCGCCCCCCTTTGGCCAATTGGGGTAAGATTGGTTTTAGTGATATTTGGACTAACACTCTACATCTTTGCCAAATGCCATGAACATGTTACTTTGCATGTATGATTTAGAGGCAGAAGAATAATTTGCATAAAACTGCAATATTCATTGAATTTATTTAAAAAAGCATGTTTCAATTTTAAAGAAATCCGATCTGACAGATCTTTAGATATCGGTCCAAAGTTCACGTAAAAAAAGTTTTGTGCACGTGGAGCGAAAATTCCAGAATAAAAGCGGGTTTACGCGTTTTACAAACTGCTCAAAATGGCGGAAAATCAAAGGGCGGAGCTTACTTAACAACGACACAGATGTCTTCCGCTTGAGTCAAAGCACGCGTGTAACAAGTTGCATGTCTTCAAACGAAACGAGTCATGACTTATGCCCGTTTGAAGTTTGAATTTTCAAACGCTTCGTATAGCGCCCCCCTTTGGCCGATTGGAATAAAATTGGTTTCAGTGATACTTTGACTAACCCTCCACATCTTTGCCAAATGCCATGAACGTGTAACTTTGCATGTATGATTTAGAGGCCGAAGAATAATTTGCATAAAACCGCAATATTGATTGAATTATTAAAAAAATATATTTCACTTTAAAAGAAATCCGCCGAGACTAGTTTGACCGTATTGGTCCAAAGTTCATGTGAAAAAAGTTTTGTGAGTGTAACGCAAAAATCCCAGGAGGAGATAGATTTTTACTGTTTTTTATATAATTCAAAATTCTGGGGGATCTAAAGGTCAGAGGTCAAAAGTCAGAGCGTAAAAGTTGTTCGGCATGAGGAGACGCATACGTGTATACAGGTTTCATGACTGTACGTATAACAGAGCATGAGCTCTATCTGTTCAAAGTTCGCACTTTCGAAGGCTTCCTACAGCGCCACCATTTGGCCGATTGCTGTAAAAAATAATAGCACACTTCGCCACTGTAAGCTGAACACATTGATGTTTTTATTTTCATTTTCTGTCTAAGTATGTAGGAGTAGAAAGGAACCGAAGTTTTGAGGAGAACTTGATATGACGGTTAGATATTGTCACTAGAAAAATATTGTTCCTTCGAAACAATTGTGGGCTCGCTTCAAGCCAGAAAACAATGGCTATAAAAGCACAAAATGTCAAGATCGCAGGCAGTGCTCTCTTTGACGTTACTGACGTCAAAGATTGGTCCATTTTGTTCCAAAAATGTGTTATGCAAAAGTTGACCCGCTGGTGGCGCTTTAACAGGCCAATGTGAGAAGGTTGGTATCTGTTCCTTGACCTATTGGGAATGTGCTTGCAAGATTTCACGCACATCCCAGGCTGTGTTCATGATTTGAGGTGTTTTTGGCTTTGGACACTTTATCGCTGCTTGCAGCTATATTTATTATTATTATTTTATAATTTTTTTGTGTGCACTTCATAGGCATGTTAGATAAAGGTCCTTAGATTGCGTGTAGAATGTTTCATGCAAATTGCAAAAAAAATCCTAGAATAAAAACGGGTTTAAGCGTTTTACAAACTGCTCAAAATTATATAGCGCCCCCCTTTGGCCATTTGGGGTAAGTGATATTTGAACTAACCCTCTACACTATTTTGTCATGAAAATGTGACTTTGCATGTATGATTTAGAGGCAGAAGAATAATTTGCATAAAAATGCAATATTGTTTGAATTATTTAAAAAAGCATGTTTCAATGTTAAAGAAATCCGATCTGACAGATCTTTAGATATCGGTCCAAAGTTCACGTAAAAAAGGTTTTGTGCACGTGACGCGAAAATTCCAGAATAATAGCGGGTTTACGCGTTTTACAAACTGCTCAAAATGGCGGAAAATTGAAGGGCGGAGCTTACTTAACAACGACACAGATGTCTTCCGCTTGAGTCAAAGCACGCGTGTAACAAGTTGCATGTCTTCAAACGAAACGAGTAATGACTTATGCCCGTTTGAAGTTTGGATTTTCAAACGCTTCGTATAGCGCCCCCCTTTGGCCGATTGGAATAAAATTGGTTTCAGTGATACTTTGACTAACCCTCCACATCTTTGCCAAATGCCATGAACGTGTAACTTTGCATGTATGATTTAGAGGCCAAAGAATGATTTGCATAAAACCGCAATATTGATTGAATTATTAAAAAAATATATTTCACTTTAAAAGAAATCCGCCGAGACTAGTTTGACCGTATTGGTCCAAAGTTCATGTGAAAAAAGTTTCGTGCGCGTTATGCAAAAATCCCAGGAGGAGATAGATTTTTACTGTTTTTCATATAATTCCAAATTGTGGGAGACCTAAAGGTCAGAGGTCAAAAGTTAGAGGGTAAAAGTTGTTCGGCATGAGGAGACGCATAAGTGTATACAGGTTTCATGGCTGTACGTATAACACAGCATGAGCTATACCTGTTCAAAGATCGCACTTTCGAAGGCTTCCTACAGCGCCACCATTTGGCCGATTGCTGTAAAAAATAATAGCACACTTCGCCACTGTAAGCTGAACACATTGATGTTTTTATTTTCATTTTCTCACTAAGTATGTAGGAGTAGAAAGGAACCGAAGTTTTGAGGAGAACTTGATATGACGGTTAGATATTGTCACTAGAAAAATATTGTTCCTTCGAAACAATTGTGGGCTCGCTTCAAGCCAGAAAACAATGGCTATTAAAGTACAAAATGTCAAGATCGCAGGCAGTGCTCTCTTTGACGTTACTGACGTCAAAGATTGGTCCATTTTGTTCCAAAAATGTGTTGTGCAAAAGTTGACCCGCTGGTGGCGCTATAACAGGCCAATGTAAGAAGGGTGGTATCTGTTCCTTGACCTATTGGGAATGTGCTTGCAAGATTTCACGCACATTGCAGGCTGTGTTCATGATTTGAGGTGTTTTTGGCTTTGGCCACTTTATCGCTGCTTGCAGCTATATTCATTATTATTATTTTTTTTGTGTGTGTGCACTTCATAGGCATATTAGATAAAGGTCCTTAGATTGTGTGTGGAATGTTTCATGCAAATTGCAAAAAAAAAAATCCAAACGGGTTTAAGCGTTTCACAAACTGCTCAAAATGATATAGCGCCCCCCTTTGGCCAATTGGGGTAAGATTGGTTTTAGTGATATTTGGACTAACACTCTACATCTTTGCCAAATGCCATGAACATGTTACTTTGCATGTATGATTTAGAGGCAGAAGAATAATTTGCATAAAACTGCAATATTCATGGAATTTATTTAAAAAAGCATGTTTCAATTTTAAAGAAATCCGATCTGACAGATCTTTAGATATCGGTCCAAAGTTCACGTAAAAAAAGTTTTGTGCACGTGGAGCGAAAATTCCAGAATAAAAGCGGGTTTACGCGTTTTACAAAGTGCTCAAAATGGCGGAAAATCGAAGGGCGGAGCTTACTTAACAACGACACAGATGTCTTCTGCTCGAGTCAAAGCACGCGTGTAACAAGTTGCATGTCTTCAAACGAAACGAGTCATGACTTATGCCCGTTTGAAGTTTGAATTTTCAAACGCTTCGTATAGCGCCACCCTTTGGCCAATTGGAATAAGATTGGTTTCAGTGATATTTTGACTAACCCTCTACATCTTTGCCAAATGCCATGAACGCGTAACTTTGCATGTATGATTTAGAGGCAAAAGAATAATTTGCATAAAACCGCAATATTGATTGAATTATTAAAAAAATTATATTTCACTTTAAAAGAAATCCGACCAGACAGTTTGACCGTATTGGTCCAAAGTTCATGTGAAAAAAGTTTTGTGCACTTGACGCGAAAATCCCAGGAGGAGATAGATTTTTACTGTTTTTCATATAATTCCGAATTGTGGGAGACCTAAAGGTCAGAGGTCAAAAGTTAGAGGGTAAAAGTTGTTCGGCATGAGGAGACGCATAAGTGTATACAGGTTTCATGGCTGTATTTATAACACAGCATGAGCTATACCTGTTCAAAGATCGCACTTTCGAAGGCTTCCTACAGCGCCACCATTTGGCCGATTGCTGTAAAAAGTAATAGCATACTTCGCCACAGTAAGCTGAACACATTGATGTTTTTATTTTCATTTTCTCACTAAGTATGTAGGAGTAGAAAGGAACCGAAGTTTTTTGATACTTGATATGCCTGCCTAGTATAGAAATAATGACAATATCTAAAGTGTGCTCGCCTTATAGGCGAGCCCACAACTAGAAAAATATTGTTCCTTCGAAACAATTGTGGGCTCGCTTCAAGCCAGAAAACAATGGCTATAAAAGCACAAAATGTCAAGATCGCAGGCAGTGCTCTCTTTGACGTTACTGACGTCAAAGATTGGTCCATTTTGTTCCAAAAATGTGTTGTGCAAAAGTTGACCCGCTGGTGGCGCTATAATAGGCCAATGTGAGAAGGGTGGTATCTGTTCCTTGACCTATTGGGAATGTGCTTGCAAGATTTCACGCACATTGCAGGCTGTGTTCATGATTTGAGGTGTTTTGGGCTTTGGCCACTTTATCGCTGCTTGCAGCTATATTCATTATTATTATTTTTTTGTGTGTGTGCACTTCATAGGCATATTAGATAAAGGTCCTTAGATTGTGTGTAGAATGTTTCATGCAAATTGCAAAAAAAAAAATCCTAACGGGTTTAAGCGTTTCACAAACTGCTCAAAATGATATAGCGCCCCCCTTTGGCCAATTGGGGTAAGATTGGTTTTAGTGATATTTGGACTAACACTCTACATCTTTGCCAAATGCCATGAACATGTTACTTTGCATGTATGATTTAGAGGCAGAAGAATCATTTGCATAAAACTGCAATATTCATTGAATTTATTTAAAAAAGCATGTTTCAATTTTAAAGAAATCCGATCTGACAGATCTTTAGATATCGGTCCAAAGTTCACGTAAAAAAAGTTTTGTGCACGTGGAGCGAAAATTCCAGAATAAAGGCGGGTTTACGCGTTTTACAAACTGCTCAAAATGGCGGAAAATCGAAGGGCGGAGCTTACTTAACAACGACAAAGCTGTCTTCCACTTGAGTCAAAGCACGCGTGTAACAAGTTGCATGTCTTCAAACGAAACGAGTCATGACTTATGCCCGTTTGAAGTTTGAATTTTCAAACGCTTCGTATAGCGCCCCCCTTTGGCCGATTGGAATAAAATTGGTTTCAGTGATACTTTGACTAACCCTCCACATCTTTGCCAAATGCCATGAACGTGTAACTTTGCATGTATGATTTAGAGGCTGAAGAATAATTTGCATAAAACCGCAATATTGATTGAAGTATTAAAAAATTGTATTTCACTTTAAAAGAAATCCGCCGAGACTAGTTTGACCGTATTGGTCCAAAGTTCATGTGAAAAAAGTTTTGTGCGCGTAACGCAAAAATCCCAGGAGGAGATAGATTTTTACTGTTTTTTATATAATTCAAAATTCTGGGGGATCTAAAGGTCAGAGGTCAAAAGTCAGAGCGTAAAAGTTGTTCGGCATGAGGAGACGCATACGTGTATACAAGTTTCATGACTGTACGTATAACAGAGCATGAGCTATATCTGTTCAAAGTTCGCACTTTCGAAGGCTTCCTACAGCGCCACCATTTGGCCGATTGCTGTAAAAAATAATAGCACACTTCGCCACTGTAAGCTGAACACATTGATGTTTTTATTTTCATTTTCTGTCTAAGTATGTAGGAGTAGAAAGGAACCGAAGTTTTGAGGAGAACTTGATATGACGGTTAGATATTGTCACTAGAAAAATATTGTTCCTTCGAAACAATTGTGGGCTCGCTTCAAGCCGGAAAACAATGGCTATAAAAGCACAAAACGTCAAGATCGCAGGCAGTGCTCTCTTTGACGTTACTGACGTCAAAGATTGGTCCATTTTGTTCCAAAAATGTGTTGTGCAAAAGTTGACCCGCTGGTGGCGCTATAACAGGCCAATGTGAGAAGGTTGGTATCTGTTCCTTGACCTATTGGGAATGTGCTTGCAAGATTTCACGCACATCCCAGGCTGTGTTCATGATTTGAGGTGTTTTTGGCTTTGGACACTTTATCGCTGCTTGCAGCTATATTTATTATTATTATTTTATAATTTTTTTGTGTGCACTTCATAGGCATGTTAGATAAAGGTCCTTAGATTGCGTGTAGAATGTTTCATGCAAATTGCAAAAAAAATCCTAGAATAAAAATGGGTTTAAGCGTTTTACAAACTGCTCAAAATTATATAGTGCCCCCCTTTGGCCATTTGGGGTAAGATTGGTTTCAGTGATATTTGAACTAACCCTCTACACTATTTTGTCATGAAAATGTGACTTTGCATGTATGTTTTAGAGGCAGAAGAATAATTTGCATAAAAATGCAATATTGTTTCAATTATTTAAAAAAGCATGTTTCAATGTTAAAGAAATCCGATCTGACAGATCTTTAGATATTGGTCCAAAGTTCACGTAAAAAAAGTTTTGTGCACGTGGAGCGAAAATTCCAGAATAAAAGCGGGTTTACGCGTTTTACAAACTGCTCAAAATGGCGGAAAATCGAAGGGCGGAGCTTACTTAACAACGACACAGATGTCTTCCGCTCGAGTCAAAGCACGCGTGTAACAAGTTGCGTGTCTTCAAACGAAACGAGTCATGACTTATGCCCGTTTGAAGTTTGAATTTTCAAACGCTTCGTTTAGCGCCCCCCTTTGGCCGATTGGAATAAAATCGGTTTCAGTGATACTTTGACTAACCCTCCACATCTTTGCCAAATGCCATGAACGTGTAACTTTGCATGTATGATTTAGAGGCCGAAGAATAATTTGCATAAAACCGCAATATTGATTGAATTATTAAAAAATGATATTTCACTTTAAAAGAAATCCACCGAGATAAATCTGACCGTATTGGTCCAAAGTTCATGTGAAAAAAGTTTTGTGCGCGTAACAAAAAAAACCCAGGAGGAGATAGATTTTTACTGTTTTTCATATAATTCCGAATTGTGGGAGACCTAAAGGTCAGAGGTCAAAAGTTAGAGGGTAAAAGTTGTTCGGCATGAGGAGACGCATAAGTGTATACAGGTTTCATGGCTGTATGTATAACACAGCATGAGCTATACCTGTTCAAAGTTCGCACTTTCGAAGGCTTCCTACAGCGCCACCATTTGGCCGATTGCTGTAAAAAGTAATAGCACACTTCGCCACTGTAAACTGAACACATTGATGTTTTTATTTTCATTTTCTCACTAAGTATGTAGGAGTAGAAAGGAACCGAAGTTTTTTGATACTTGATATGCCTGCCTGATAGATAAATAAATAAATAAATAATGACAATATCTAAAGTGTGCTCGCCTTATAGGCGAGCCCACAACTAGAAAAATATTGTTCCTTCGAAACAATTGTGGGCTCGCTTCAAGCCAGAAAACAATGGCTATAAAAGCACAAAATGTCAAGATCGCAGGCAGTGCTCTCTTTGACGTTACTGACGTCAAAGATTGGTCCATTTTGTTCCAAAAATGTGTTGTGCAAAAGTTGACCCGCTGGTGGCGCTATAACAGGCCAATGTAAGAAGGGTTGTATCTTTTCCTTGACCTATTGGGAATGTGCTTGCAAGATTTCACGCACATTGCAGGCTGTGTTCATGATTTGAGGTGTTTTTGGCTTTGGCCACTTTATCGCTGCTTGCAGCTATATTTATTATTATTATTATAATTTTTGTGTGTGTGTGTGTGTGTGTGTGCACTTCATAGGCATATTAGATAAAGGTCCTTAGATTGTGTGTAGAATGTTTCATGCAAATTGCTAAAAGAAAACAGGTTTAAGCGTTTCACAAACTGCTCAAAATGATATAGCGCCCCCCTTTGGCCAATTGGGGTAAGATTGGTTTTAGTGATATTTGGACTAACACTCTACATCTTTGCCAAATGCCATGAACATGTTACTTTGCATGTATGATTTAGAGGCAGAAGAATAATTTGCATAAAACTGCAATATTCATTGAATTTATTTAAAAAAGCATGTTTCAATTTTAAAGAAATCCGATCTGACAGATCTTTAGATATCGGTCCAAAGTTCACGTAAAAAAGGTTTTGTGCACGTGGAGCGAAAATTCCAGAATAAAAGCGGGTTTACGCGTTTTACAAACTGCTCAAAATGGCGGAAAATCGAAGGGCGGAGCTTACTTAACGACACAGATGTCTTCCGCTCGAGTCAAAGCACGCGTGTAAGCAAGATGCGTGTCTTCAAACGAAACAAGTCATGACTTATGCCCGTTTGAAGTTTGAATTTTCAAACGCTTTGTATAGCGCCCCCCTTTGGCCGATTGGAATAAAATTGGTTTCAGTGATACTTTGACTAACCCTCTACATCTTTGCCAAATGCCATGAACGTGTAACTTTGCATGCATGATTTAGAGGCAGAAGAATAATTTGCATAAAACCGCAATATTGATGGAATTATTAAAAAAATATATTTCACTTTAAAAGAAATCCGACCAGACTAGTTTGACCGTATTGGTCCAAAGTTCATGTGAAAAAGGTTTTGTGCGCGTAACACAAAAATCCCAGGAGGAGATAGATTTTTACTGTTTTTTATATAATTCAAAATTCTGGGGGATCTAAATGTCAGAGGTCAAAAGTCAGACCGTAAAAGTTGTTCGGCATGAGGAGACGCATACGTGTATACAGGTTTCATGACTGTACGTATAACAGAGCATGAGCTCTATCTGTTCAAAGTTCGCACTTTCGAAGGCTTCCTACAGCGCCACCATTTGGCCGATTGCTGTAAAGAATAATAGCACACTTCGCCACTGTAAGCTGAACACATTGATGTTTTTATTTTCATTTTCTGTCTAAGTATGTAGGAGTAGAAAGGAACCGAAGTTTTGAGGAGAACTTGATATGACGGTTAGATATTGTCACTAGAAAAATATTGTTCCTTCGAAACAATTGTGGGCTCGCTTCAAGCCAGAAAACAATGGCTATAAAAGCACAAAATGTCAAGATCGCAGGCAGTGCTCTCTTTGACGTTACTGACGTCAAAGATTGGTCCATTTTGTTCCAAAAATGTGTTGTGCAAAAGTTGACCCGCTGGTGGCGCTATAACAGGCCAATGTGAGAAGGTTGGTATCTGTTCCTTGACCTATTGGGAATGTGCTTGCAAGGTTTCACGCACATCCCAGGCTGTGTTCATTGATTGATTTGAAGTGTTTTTGGCTTTGGCCACTTTATCGCTGCTTGCAGCTATATTTATTATTATTATTTTATAATTTTTTTGTGTGCACTTCATAGGCATGTTAGATAAAGGTCCTTAGATTGCGTGTAGAATGTTTCATGCAAATTGCAAAAAAAAATCCTAGAATAAATACGGGTTTAAGCGTTTTACAAACTGCTCAAAATTATATAGCGCCCCCCTTTGGCCATTTGGGGTAAGATTGGTTTCAGTGATATTTGAACTAACCCTCTACACTATTTTGTCATGAAAATGTGACTTTGCTTGTATGTTTTAGAGGCAGAAGAATAATTTGCATAAAAATGCAATATTGTTTGAATTATTTAAAAAAGCATGTTTCAATGTTAAAGAAATCCGATCTGACAGATCTTTAGATATCGGTCCAAAGTTCACGTAAAAAAAGTTTTGTGCACGTGACGCGAAAATTCCAGAATAAAAGCGGGTTTACGCGTTTTACAAACTGCTCAAAGTGGCGGAAAATCGAAGGGCGGAGCTTACTTAACAACGACACAGATGTCTTCCGCTTGAGTCAAAGCACGCGTGTAACAAGTTGCATGTCTTCAAACGAAACGAGTCATGACTTATGCCCGTTTGAAGTTTGAATTTTCAAACGCTTCGTATAGCGCCACCCTTTGGCCAATTGGAATAAGATTGGTTTCAGTGATATTTTGACTAACCCTCTACATCTTTGCCAAATGCCATGAACGTGTAACTTTGCATGTATGATTTAGAGGCAAAAGAATAATTTGCATAAAACCGCAATATTGATAGAATTATTAAAAAATTATATTTCACTTTAAAAGAAATCCGCCGAGATTAGTTTGACCGTATTGGTCCAAAGTTCATGTGAAAAAAGTTTTGTGCGCGTATCGAAAAAAACCCAGGAGGAGATAGATTTTTACTGTTTTTCATATAATTCCGAATTGTGGGAGACCTAAAGGTCAGAGGTCAAAAGTTAGAGGGTAAAAGTTGTTCGGCATGAGGAGACGCATACGTGTATACAGGTTTCATGACTGTAACTCAAACACAGCATGAGCTATACCTGTTCAAAGTTCGCACTTTCGAAGGCTTCCTACAGCGCCACCATTTGGCCGATTGCTATAGAAAATAATAGCACACTTCGCCACTGTAAACTGAACACATTGATGTTTTTATTTTCATTTTCTCACTAAGTATGTAGGAGTAGAAAGGAACCGAAGTTCCCGTCTACAGTATGATATGACTGATAGATAAATAACTAGAAAAATATTGTTCCTTCGAAACAATTGTGGGCTCGCTTCAAGCCAGAAAACAATGGCTATAAAAGTACAAAATGTCAAGATCGCAGGCATTGCTCTCTTTGACGTTACTGACGTCAAAGATTGGTCCATTTTGTTCCAAAAATGTGTTGTGCAAAAGTTGACCCGCTGGTGGCGCTATAACAGGCCAATGTAAGAAGGGTGGTATCTGTTCCTTGACCTATTGGGAATGTGCTTGCAAGATTTCACGCACATTGCAGGCTGTGTTCATGATTTGAGGTGTTTTTGGCTTTGGCCACTTTATCACTGCTTGCAGCTATATTCATTATTATTATTTTTTTGTGTGTGTGTGCACTTCATAGGCATATTAGATAAAGGTCCTTAGATTGTGTGTAGAATGTTTCATGCAAATTGCAAAAAAAAATCCTAACGGGTTTAAGCGTTTCACAAACTGCTCAAAATGATATAGCGCCCCCCTTTGGCCAATTGGGGTAAGATTGGTTTTAGTGATATTTGGACTAACTCTACATCTTTGCCAAATGCCATGAACATGTTACTTTGCATGTATGATTTAGAGGCAGAAGAATAATTTGCATAAAAATGCAATATTGTTTGAATTATTTAAAAAAGCATGTTTCAATGTTAAAGAAATCCGATCTGACAGATCTTTAGATATCGGTCCAAAGTTCACGTAAAAAAAGTTTTGTGCACGTGACGCGAAAATTCCAGAATAAAAGCGGGTTTACGCGTTTTACAAACTGCTCAAAGTGGCGGAAAATCGAAGGGCGGAGCTTACTTAACAACGACACAGATGTCTTCCGCTTGAGTCAAAGCACGCGTGTAACAAGTTGCATGTCTTCAAACGAAACGAGTCATGACTTATGCCCGTTTGAAGTTTGAATTTTCAGACGCTTCGTATAGCGCCCCCCTTTGGCCGATTGGAATAAAATTGGTTTCAGTGATACCTTGACTAACCCTCTACATCTTTGCCAAATGCCATGAACGTGTAACTTTGCATGTATGATTTAGAGGCCGAAGAATAATTTGCATAAAACTGCAATATTTATTGAATTATTAAAAAAATATATTTCACTTTAAAAGAAATCCGCCGAGATTAGTTTGACCGTATTGGTCCAAAGTTCATGTGAAAAAAGTTTTGTGCGCGTATCGAAAAAAACCCAGGAGGAGATAGATTTTTACTGTTTTTCATATAATTCCGAATTGTGGGAGATCTAAAGGTCAGAGGTCAAAAGTCAGAGGCTAAAAGTTGTTCGGCATGAGGAGACGCATACGTGTATACAGGTTTCATGCCTGTACCTCAAACACAGCATGAGCTATACCTGTTCAAAGTTCGCACTTTCGAAGGCTTCCTACAGCGCCACCATTTGGCCGATTGCTGTAAAAAGTAATAGCACACTTCGCCACTGTAAACTGAACACATTGATGTTTTTATTTTCATTTTCTCACTAAGTATGTAGGAGTAGAAAGGAACCGAAGTTTTTTGATACTTGATATGACTGCCTGCCTGATAGATAAACTAGAAAAATATTGTTCCTTCGAAACAATTGTGGGCTCGCTTCAAGCCAGAAAACAATGGCTATAAAAGTACAAAACGTCAAGATCGCAGGCAGTGCTCTCTTTGACGTTACTGACGTCAAAGATTGGTCCATTTTGTTCCAAAAATGTGTTGTGCAAAAGTTGACCCGCTGGTGGCGCTATAACAGGCCAATGTGAGAAGGTTGGTATCTGTTCCTTGACATATTGGGAATGTGCTTGCAAGATTTCACGCACATCCCAGGCTGTGTTCATGATTTGAGGTGTTTTTGGCTTTGGCCACTTTATTGCTGCTTGCAGCTATATTTATTATTATTATTTTATTTTATTTTTTGTGTGCACTTCATAGGCATGTTAGATAAAGGTCCTTAGATTGCGTGTAGAATGTTTCATGCAAATTGAAAAAAAAATCCTAGAATAAAAACTGGTTTAAGCGTTTTACAAAACGCTCAAAATTATATAGCGCCCCCCTTTGGCCATTTGGGGTAAGAATGGTTTCAGTGATATTTGAACTAACCCTCTACACTATTTTGTCATGAAAATGTTACTTTGCATGTATGATTTAGAGGCAGAAGAATAATTTGCATAAAACTTGCAATATTCATTGAATTTATTTAAAAAAGCATGTTTCAATTTTAAAGAAATCCGATCTGACAGATCTTTAGATATCGGTCCAAAGTTCACGTAAAAAAAGTTTTGTGCACGTGACGCGAAAATTCCAGAATAAAAGCGGGTTTACGCGTTTTACAAACTGCTCAAAATGGCGGAAAATTGAAGGGCGGAGCTTACTTATTAACGACACAGATGTCTTCCGCTTGAGTCAAAGCACGCGTGTAACAAGTTGCATGTCTTCAAACGAAACGAGTCATGACTTATGCCCGTTTGAAGTTTGAATTTTCAAACGCTTCGTATAGCGCCCCCCTTTGGCCGATTGGAATAAAATTGGTTTCAGTGATACTTTGACTAACCCTCCACATCTTTGCCAAATGCCATGAACGTGTAACTTTGCATGTATGATTTAGAGGCCGAAGAATAATTTGCATAAAACCGCAATATATATTGAATTATTAAAAAAATATATTTCACTTTAAAAGAAATCCGCCGAGACTAGTTTGACCGTATTGGTCCAAAGTTCATGTGAAAAAAGTGTTGTGCACGTGATGCAAAAATCTCAGGAGGAGATAGATTTTTACTGTTTTTTATATAATTCAAAATTCTGGGGGATATAAAGGTCAGAGGTCAAAAGTCAGAGCATAAAAGTTGTTCGGCATGAGGAGACGCATACGTGTATACAGGTTTCATGACTGTACGTATAACAGAGCATGAGCTCCATCTGTTCAAAGTTCGCACTTTCGAAGGCTTCCTACAGCGCCACCATTTGGCCGATTGCTGTAAAAAATAATAGCACACTTCGCCACTGTAAGCTGAACACATTGATGTTTTTATTTTCATTTTCTGTCTAAGTATGTAGGAGTAGAAAGGAACCGAAGTTTTGAGGAGAACTTGATATGACGGTTAGATATTGTCACTAGAAAAATATTGTTCCTTCGAAACAATTGTGGGCTCGCTTCAAGCCAGAAAACAATGGCTATAAAAGTACAAAATGTCAAGATCGCAGGCAGTGCTCTCTTTGACGTTACTGACGTCAAAGATTGGTCCATTTTGTTCCAAAAATGTGTTGTGCCAAAAGTTGACCCGCTGGTGGCGCTATTATAACAGGCCAATGTAAGAAGGGTGGTATCTGTTCCTTGACCTATTGGGAATGTGCTTGCAAGATTTCACGGACATTGCAAGCTGTGTTCATGATTTGAGGTGTTTTTGGCTTTGGCCACTTTATCGCTGCTTGCAGCTATATTTGTTATTATTTTTCTTTTTGTGTGTGTGTGCACTTCATAGGCATATTAGATAAAGGTCCTTAGATTGTGTGTAGAATGTTTCATGCAAATTGCTAAAAAAATCCTAACGGGTTTAAGCGTTTCACAAACTGCTCAAAATGATATAGCGCCCCCCTTTGGCCAATTGGAGTGAGATTGGATTTCGTGATATTTGGACTAACACTCTACATCTTTGCCAAATGCCATGAACATGTTACTTTGCATGTATGATTTAGAGGCAGAAGAATAATTTGCATAAAACTGCAATATTCATTGAATTATTAAAAAAGCATGTTTCAATTAAAAAAAAAAATCCGATCTGACAGATCTTTAGATATTGGTCCAAAATTCACGTAAAAAAAGTTTTGTGCACGTGGAGCGAAAATTCCAGAATAAAAGCGGGTTTACGCGTTTTACAAACTGCTCAAAATGGCGGAAAATCGAAGGGCGGAGCTTACTTAACAAAGACACAGATGTCTTCCGCTCGAGTCAAAGCACGCGTGTAAGCAAGTTGCATGTCTTAAAACGAAACGAGTCATGACTTATGCCCGTTTGAAGTTTGAATTTTCAAACGCTTCGTATAGCGCCCCCCTTTGGCCGATTGGACTAAAATTGGTTTCAGTAATACTTTGACTAACCCTCTACATCTTTGCCAAATGCCATGAACGTGTAACTTTGCATGTATGATTTAGAGGCCGAAGAATAATTTGCATAAAACCGCAATATTGATTGAATTATTAAAAAATTATATTTCACTTTAAAAGAAATCTGGTTGATCAATCTGACCGTATTGGTCCAAAGTTCATGTGAAAAAGGTTTTGTGCGCGTAACGAAAAAAACCCAGGAGGAGATAGATTTTTACTGTTTTTCATATAATTCCAAATTGTGGGAGATCTAAAGGTCAAAGGTCAAAAGTCAGAGCGTAAAAGTTGTTCGGCATGAGGAGACGCATACGTGTATACAGGTTTCATGGCTTTACCTCAAACACAGCATGAGCTATACCTGTTCAAAGTTCGCACTTTCGAAGGCTTCCTACAGCGCCACCATTTGGCCGATTGCTGTAAAAAGTAATAGCACACGTCGCCACAGTAAGCTGAACACATTGATGTTTTTATTTTCATTTTCTCACTAAGTATGTAGGAGTAGAAAGGAACCGAAGTTTTTTGATACTTGCACTGACTGCCTGCCTAGTATAGAAATAATGACAATATCTAAAGTGTGCTCGCCTTATAGGCGAGCCCACAACTAGAAAAATATTGTTCCTTCGAAACAATTGTGGGCTCGCTTCAAGCCGGAAAACAATGGCTATAAAAGCACAAAATGTCGAGATCGCAGGCAGTGCTCTCTTTGACGTTACTGACGTCAAAGATTGGTCCATTTTGTTCCAAAAATGTGTTGTGCAAAAGTTGACCCGCTGGTGGCGCTATAACAGGCCAATGTGAGAAGGTTGGTATCTGTTCCTTGACCTATTGGGAATGTGCTTGCAAGATTTCAAGCACATCCCAGGCTGTGTTCATGATTTGAGGTGTTTTTGGCTTTGGACACTTTATCGCTGCTTGCAGCTATATTTATTATTATTATTTTATAATTTTTTTGTGTGCACTTCATAGGCATGTTAGATAAAGGTCCTTAGATTGCGTGTAGAATGTTTCATGCAAATTGCAAAAAAAATCCTAGAATAAAAACGGGTTTAAGCGTTTTACAAACTGCTCAAAATTATATAGCGCCCCCCTTTGGCCATTTGGGGTAAGATTGGTTTCAGTGATATTTGAACTAACCCTCTACACTATTTTGTCATGAAAATGTGACTTTGCTTGTATGTTTTAGAGGCAGAAGAATAATTTGCATAAAAATGCAATATTGTTTGAATTATTTAAAAAAGCATGTTTCAATGTTAAAGAAATCCGATCTGACAGATCTTTAGATATCGGTCCAAAGTTCACGTAAAAAAAGTTTTGTGCACGTGACGCGAAAATTCCAGAATAAAAGCGGGTTTACGCGTTTTACAAACTGCTCAAAGTGGCGGAAAATCGAAGGGCGGAGCTTACTTAACAACGACACAGATGTCTTCCGCTTGAGTCAAAGCACGCGTGTAACAAGTTGCATGTCTTCAAACGAAACGAGTCATGACTTATGCCCGTTTGAAGTTTGAATTTTCAGACGCTTCGTATAGCGCCCCCCTTTGGCCGATTGGAATAAAATTGGTTTCAGTGATACCTTGACTAACCCTCTACATCTTTGCCAAATGCCATGAATGTGTAACTTTGCATGTATGATTTAGAGGCCGAAGAATAATTTGCATAAAACTGCAATATTTATTGAATTATTAAAAAATTATATTTCACTTTAAAAGAAATCCGCCGAGATTAGTTTGACCGTATTGGTCCAAAGTTCATGTGAAAAAAGTTTTGTGCGCGTATCGAAAAAAACCCAGGAGGAGATAGATTTTTACTGTTTTTCATATAATTCCGAATTGTGGGAGATCTAAAGGTCAGAGGTCAAAAGTCAGAGGCTAAAAGTTGTTCGGCATGAGGAGACGCATACGTGTATACAGGTTTCATGCCTGTACCTCAAACACAGCATGAGCTATACCTGTTCAAAGTTCGCACTTTCGAAGGCTTCCTACAGCGCCACCATTTGGCCGATTGCTGTAAAAAGTAATAGCACACTTCGCCACTGTAAACTGAACACATTGATGTTTTTATTTTCATTTTCTCACTAAGTATGTAGGAGTAGAAAGGAACCGAAGTTTTTTGATACTTGATATGCCTGCCTGATAGATAAATAAATAAATAAATAATGACAATATCTAAAGTGTGCTCGCCTTATAGGCGAGCCCACAATGACAATATCTAAAGTGTGCTCGCCAGGTACTGGCGAGCCCACAACTAGAAAAATATTGTTCCTTCGAAACAATTGTGGGCTCGCTTCAAGCCAGAAAACAATGGCTATAAAAGTACAAAATGTCAAGATCGCAGGCAGTGCTCTCTTTGACGTTACTGACGTCAAAGATTGGTCCATTTTGTTCCAAAAATGTGTTGTGCAAAAGTTGACCCGCTGGTGGCGCTATAACAGGCCAATGTAAGAAGGGTGGTATCTGCTCCTTGACCTATTGGGAATGTGCTTGCAAGATTTCACGCACATTGCAGGCTGTGTTCATGATTTGAGGTGTTTTTGGCTTTGGCCACTTTATCGCTGCTTGCAGCTATATTCATTATTTTTTTTTTTTTTGTGTGTGTGCACTTCATAGGCATATTAGATAAAGGTCCTTAGATTGTGTGTAGAATGTTTCATGCAAATTGCAAAAATAAATCCTAACGGGTTTAAGCGTTTCACAAACTGCTCAAAATGATATAGCGCCCCCCTTTGGCCAATTGGGGTAAGATTGGTTTTAGTGATATTTGGACTAACACTCTACATCTTTGCCAAATGCCATGAACATGTTACTTTGCATGTATGATTTAGAGGCAGAAGAATAATTTGCATAAAACTGCAATATTAATTGAATTTATTTTAAAAAGCATGTTTCAATTTTAAAGAAATCCGATCTGACAGAACTTTAGATATCGGTCCAAAGTTCACGTAAAAAAAGTTTTGTGCACGTGGAGTGAAAATTCCAGAATAAAAGCGGGTTTACGCGTTTTACAAACTGCTCAATATGGCGGAAAATCGGGGGGCGGAGCTTACTTAACAACGACACAGATGTCTTCCGCTCGAGTCAAAGCACGCGTGTAACAAGTTGCATGTCTTCAAACGAAACGAGTCATGACTTATGCCCGTTTGAAGTTTGAATTTTCAAACGCTTCGTATAGCGCCCCCCTTTGGCCGATTGGAATAAAATTGGTTTCAGTGATACTTTGACTAACCCTCCACATCTTTGCCAAATGCCATGAACGTGTAACTTTGCATGTATGATTTAGAGGCCGAAGAATAATTTGCATAAAACCGCAACATTGATTGAATTATTAATAAAATATATTTCACTTTAAAAGAAATCCGCCGAGACTAGTTTGACCGTATTGGTCCAAAGTTCATGTGAAAAAAGTTTCATGCGCGTATCGCAAAGATCCCAGGAGGAGATAGATTTTTACTGTTTTTCATATAATTCCAAATTCTGAGGGATCTAAAGATCAAAGGTCAAAAGTCAGAGCGTAAAAATTGTTCGGCATGAGGAGACGCATACGTGTATACAGGTTTCATGGCTGTACGTATAACAGAGCATGAGCTATACCTGTTCAAAGTTCGCACTTTCGAAGGCTTCCTACAGCGCCACCATTTGGCCGATTGCTGTAAAAAGTAATAGCACACGTCGCCACAGTAAGCTGAACACATTGATGTTTTTATTTTCATTTTCTCACTAAGTATGTAGGAGTAGAAAGGAACCGAAGTTTTGAGGAGAACTTGATATGACGGTTAGATATTGTCACTAGAAAAATATTGTTCCTTCGAAACAATTGTGGGCTCGCTTCAAGCCAGAAAACAATGGCTATAAAAGTACAAAATGTCAAGATCGCAGGCAGTGCTCATATTGGTCCATTTTGTTCCAAAAATGTGTTGTGCAAAAGTTGACCCGCTGGTGGCGCTATAACAGGCCAATGTAAGAAGGGTGGTATCTGCTCCTTGACCTATTGGGAATGTGCTTGCAAGATTTCACGCACATTGCAGGCTGTGTTCATGATTTGAGGTGTTTTTGGCTTTGGCCACTTTATCGCTGCTTGCAGCTATATTCATTATTATTATTTTTTTTGTGTGTGTGCACTTCATAGGCATATTAGATAAAGGTCCTTAGATTGTGTGTAGAATGTTTCATGCAAATTGCAAAAATAAATCCTAACGGGTTTAAGCGTTTCACAAACTGCTCAAAATGATATAGCGCCCCCCTTTGGCCAATTGGGGTAAGATTGGTTTTAGTGATATTTGGACTAACACTCTACATCTTTGCCAAATGCCATGAACATGTTACTTTGCATGTATGATTTAGAGGCAGAAGAATAATTTGCATAAAACTGCAATATTCATTGAATTTATTTTAAAAAGCATGTTTCAATTTTAAAGAAATCCGATCTGACAGATCTTTAGATATCGGTCCAAAGTTCACGTAAAAAAAGTTTTGTGCACGTGGAGTGAAAATTCCAGAATAAAAGCGGGTTTACGCGTTTTACAAACTGCTCAATATGGCGGAAAATCGGGGGGCGGAGCTTACTTAACAACGACACAGATGTCTTCCACTCGAGTCAAAGCACGCGTGTAACAAGTTGCATGTCTTCAAACGAAACGAGTCATGACTTATGCCCGTTTGAAGTTTGAATTTTCAAACGCTTCGTATAGCGCCCCCCTTTGGCCGATTGGAATAAAATTGGTTTCAGTGATACTTTCACTAACCCTCCACATCTTTGCCAAATGCCATGAACGTGTAACTTTGCATGTATGATTTAGAGGCCGAAGAATAATTTGCATAAAACCGCAACATTGATTGAATTATTAATAAAATATATTTCACATTAAAATAAATCCGCCGAGACTAGTTTGACCGTATTGGTCCAAAGTTCATGTGAAAAAAGTTTCATGCGCGTATCGCAAAGATCCCAGGAGGAGATAGATTTTTACTGTTTTTCATATAATTCCAAATTCTGAGGGATCTAAAGATCAGAGGTCAAAAGTCAGAGCGTAAAAATTGTTCGGCATGAGGAGACGCATACGTGTATACAGGTTTCATGGCTGTACGTATAACAGAGCATGAGCTATACCTGTTCAAAGTTCGCACTTTCGAAGGCTTCCTACAGTGCCACCATTTGGCCGATTGCTGTAAAAAGTAATAGCACACGTCGCCACAGTAAGCTGAACACATTGATGTTTTTATTTTCATTTTCTCACTAAGTATGTAGGAGTAGAAAGGAACCGAAGTTTTGAGGAGAACTTGATATGACGGTTAGATATTGTCACTAGAAAAATATTGTTCCTTCGAAACAATTGTGGGCTCGCTTCAAGCCAGAAAACAATGGCTATTAAAGTACAAAATGTCAAGATCGCAGGCAGTGCTCTCTTTGACGTTACTGACGTCAAAGATTGGTCCATTTTGTTCCAAAAATGTGTTGTGCAAAAGTTGACCCGCTGGTGGCGCTATAACAGGCCAATGTAAGAAGGGTGGTATCTGTTCCTTGACCTATTGGGAATGTGCTTGCAAGATTTCACGCACATTGCAGGCTGTGTTCATGATTTGAGGTGTTTTTGGCTTTGGCCACTTTATCGCTGCTTGCAGCTATATTCATTATTATTATTTTTTTTGTGTGTGTGCACTTCATAGGCATATTAGATAAAGGCCCTTAGATTGTGTGTAGAATGTTTCATGCAAATTGCAAAAAAAAAATCCAAACGGGTTTAAGCGTTTCACAAACTGCTCAAAATGATATAGCGCCCCCCTTTGGCCAATTGGGGTAAGATTGGTTTTAGTGATATTTGGACTAACACTCTACATCTTTGCCAAATGCCATGAACATGTTACTTTGCATGTATGATTTAGAGGCAGAAGAATAATTTGCATAAAACTGCAATATTCATGGAATTTATTTAAAAAAGCATGTTTCAATTTTAAAGAAATCCGATCTGACAGATCTTTAGATATCGGTCCAAAGTTCACGTAAAAAAAGTTTTGTGCACGTGGAGCGAAAATTCCAGAATAAAAGCGGGTTTACGCGTTTTACAAAGTGCTCAAAATGGCGGAAAATCGAAGGGCGGAGCTTACTTAACAACGACACAGATGTCTTCCGCTCGAGTCAAAGCACGCGTGTAACAAGTTGCATGTCTTCAAACGAAACGAGTCATGACTTATGCCCGTTTGAAGTTTGAATTTTCAAACGCTTCGTATAGCGCCACCCTTTGGCCAATTGAAATAAGATTGGTTTCAGTGATATTTTGACTAACCCTCTACATCTTTGCCAAATGCCATGAACGCGTAACTTTGCATGTATGATTTAGAGGCAAAAGAATAATTTGCATAAAACCGCAATATTGATTGAATTATTAAAAAATTATATTTCACTTTAAAAGAAATCCGACCAGACAGTTTGACCGTATTGGTCCAAAGTTCATGTGAAAAAAGTTTTGTGCACTTGACGCGAAAATCCCAGGAGGAGATAGATTTTTACTGTTTTTCATATAATTCCGAATTGTGGGAGACCTAAAGGTCAGAGGTCAAAAGTTAGAGGGTAAAAGTTGTTCGGCATGAGGAGACGCATAAGTGTATACAGGTTTCATGGCTGTATTTATAACACAGCATGAGCTATACCTGTTCAAAGATCGCACTTTCGAAGGCTTCCTACAGCGCCACCATTTGGCCGATTGCTGTAAAAAGTAATAGCATACTTCGCCACAGTAAGCTGAACACATTGATGTTTTTATTTTCATTTTCTCACTAAGTATGTAGGAGTAGAAAGGAACCGAAGTTTTTTGATACTTGATATGCCTGCCTAGTATAGAAATAATGACAATATCTAAAGTGTGCTCGCCTTATAGGCGAGCCCACAACTAGAAAAATATTGTTCCTTCGAAACAATTGTGGGCTCGCTTCAAGCCAGAAAACAATGGCTATAAAAGCACAAAATGTCAAGATCGCAGGCAGTGCTCTCTTTGACGTTACTGACGTCGAGATTGGTCCATTTTGTTCCAAAAATGTGTTATGCAAAAGTTGACCCGCTGGTGGCGCTATAACAGGCCAATGTGAGAAGGTTGGTATCTGTTCCTTGACCTATTGGGAATGTGCTTGCAAGATTTCACGCACATCCCAGGCTGTGTTCATGATTTGAGGTGTTTTTGGCTTTGGACACTTTATCGCTGCTTGCAGCTATATTTATTATTATTATTTTATAATTTGTTTGCGTGCACTTCATAGGCATGTTAGATAAAGGTCCTTAGATTGCGTGTAGAATGTTTCATGCAAATTGCAAAAAAAAAATCCTAGAATAAAAACGGGTTTAAGCGTTTTACAAACTGCTCAAAATTATATAGCGCCCCCCTTTGGCCATTTGGGGTAAGATTGGTTTCAGTGATATTTGAACTAACCCTCTACACTATTTTGTCATGAAAATGTGACTTTGCATGTATGTTTTAGAGGCAGAAGAATAATTTGCATAAAAATGCAATATTGTTTGAATTATTTAAAAAAGCATGTTTCAATGTTAAAGAAATCCGATCTGACAGATCTTTAGATATCGGTCCAAAGTTCACGTAAAAAAAGTTTTGTGCACGTGACGCGAAAATTCCAGAATAAAAGCGGGTTTACGCGTTTTACAAACTGCTCAAAATGGCGGAAAATCTTACTTAACAACTTACTTAACAACGACATAGATGTCTTCCGCTCGAGTCAAAGCACGCGTGTAACAAGTTGCATGTCTTCAAACGAAACGAGTCATGACTTATGCCCGTTTGAAGTTTGAATTTTCAAACGCTTCGTATAGCGCCCCCCTTTGGCCAATTGGAATAAAATTGGTTTCAGTGATACTTTGACTAACCCTCCACATCTTTGCCAAATGCCATGAACGTGTAACTTTGCATGTATGATTTAGAGGCCGAAGAATAATTTGCATAAAACCGCAATATTGATTGAATTATTAAAAAATTATATTTCACTTTAAAAGAAATCCGCCGAGACTAGTTTGACCGTATTGGTCCAAAGTTCATGTGAAAAAAGTTTCGTGCGCGTAACGAAAAAAACCCAGGAGGAGATAGATTTTTACTGTTTTTCATATTATTCCGAATTGTGGGAGACCTAAAGGTCAGAGGTCAAAAGTTAGAGGGTAAAAGTTGTTCGGCATGAGGAGACGCATACGTGTATACAGGTTTCATGACTGTACGTATAACAGAGCATGAGCTCTATCTGTTCAAAGTTCGCACTTTCGAAGGCTTCCTACAGCGCCACCATTTGGCCGATTGCTGTAAAAAATAATAGCACACTTCGCCACTGTAAGCTGAACACATTGATGTTTTTATTTTCATTTTCTGTCTAAGTATGTAGGAGTAGAAAGGAACCGAAGTTTTGAGGAGAACTTGATATGACGGTTAGATATTGTCACTAGAAAAATATTGTTCCTTCGAAACAATTGTGGGCTCGCTTCAAGCCAGAAAACAATGGCTATTAAAGTACAAAATGTCAAGATCGCAGGCAGTGCTCTCTTTGACGTTACTGACGTCAAAGATTGGTCCATTTTGTTCCAAAAATGTGTTGTGCAAAAGTTGACCCGCTGGTGGCGCTATAACAGGCCAATGTAAGAAGGGTGGTATCTGTTCCTTGACCTATTGGGAATGTGCTTGCAAGATTTCACGCACATTGCAGGCTGTGTTCATGATTTGAGGTGTTTTTGGCTTTGGCCACTTTATCGCTGCTTAAAGCTATATTCATTATTATTATTTTTTTTGTGTGTGTGCACTTCATAGGCATATTAGATAAAGGTCCTTAGATTGTGTGTAGAATGTTTCATGCAAATTGCAAAAAAAAAAAAAATCCAAACGGGTTTAAGCGTTTCACAAACTGCTCAAAATGATATAGCGCCCCCCTTTGGCCAATTGGGGTAAGATTGGTTTTAGTGATATTTGGACTAACACTCTACATCTTTGCCAAATGCCATGAACATGTTACTTTGCATGTATGATTTAGAGGCAGAAGAATAATTTGCATAAAACTGCAATATTCATGGAATTTATTTAAAAAAGCATGTTTCAATTTTAAAGAAATCCGATCTGACAGATCTTTAGATATCGGTCCAAAGTTCACGTAAAAAAAGTTTTGTGCACGTGGAGCGAAAATTCCAGAATAAAAGCGGGTTTACGCGTTTTACAAAGTGCTCAAAATGGCGGAAAATCGAAGGGCGGAGCTTACTTAACAACGACACAGATGTCTTCTGCTCGAGTCAAAGCACGCGTGTAACAAGTTGCATGTCTTCAAACGAAACGAGTCATGACTTATGCCCGTTTGAAGTTTGAATTTTCAAACGCTTCGTATAGCGCCACCCTTTGGCCAATTGGAATAAGATTGGTTTCAGTGATATTTTGACTAACCCTCTACATCTTTGCCAAATGCCATGAACGCGTAACTTTGCATGTATGATTTAGAGGCAAAAGAATAATTTGCATAAAACCGCAATATTGATTGAATTATTAAAAAATTATATTTCACTTTAAAAGAAATCCGACCAGACAGTTTGACCGTATTGGTCCAAAGTTCATGTGAAAAAAGTTTTGTGCACTTGACGCGAAAATCCCAGGAGGAGATAGATTTTTACTGTTTTTCATATAATTCCGAATTGTGGGAGACCTAAAGGTCAGAGGTCAAAAGTTAGAGGGTAAAAGTTGTTCGGCATGAGGAGACGCATAAGTGTATACAGGTTTCATGGCTGTATTTATAACACAGCATGAGCTATACCTGTTCAAAGATCGCACTTTCGAAGGCTTCCTACAGCGCCACCATTTGGCCGATTGCTGTAAAAAGTAATAGCATACTTCGCCACAGTAAGCTGAACACATTGATGTTTTTATTTTCATTTTCTCACTAAGTATGTAGGAGTAGAAAGGAACCGAAGTTTTTTGATACTTGATATGCCTGCCTAGTATAGAAATAATGACAATATCTAAAGTGTGCTCGCCTTATAGGCGAGCCCACAACTAGAAAAATATTGTTCCTTCGAAACAATTGTGGGCTCGCTTCAAGCCAGAAAACAATGGCTATAAAAGTACAAAATGTCAAGATCGTAGGCAGTGCTCTCTTTGACGTTACTGACGTCAAAGATTGGTCCATTTTGTTCCAAAAATGTGTTGTGCAAAAGTTGACCCGCTGGTGGCGCTATAACAGGCCAATGTAAGAAGGGTGGTATCTGTTCCTTGACCTATTGGGAATGTGCTTGTAAGATTTCACGCACATTGCAGGCTGTGTTCATGATTTGAGGTGTTTTTGGCTTTGGCCACTTTATCGCTGCTTGCAGCTATATTCATTATTATTATTTTTTTGTGTGTGTGTGCACTTCATAGGCATATTATATAAAGGTCCTTAGATTGTGTGTAGAATGTTTCATGCAAATTGCAAAAAGAAATCCTAACGGGTTTAAGCGTTTCACAAACTGCTCAAAATGATATAGCGCCCCCCTTTGGCCAATTGGGGTAAGATTGGTTTTAGTGATATTTGGACTAACACTCTACATCTTTGCCAAATACCATGAACATGTTACTTTGCATGTATGATTTAGAGGCAGAAGAATAATTTGCATAAAACCGCAATATTCATTGAATTTATTTTAAAAAAGCATGTTTCAATTTTAAAGAAATCCGATCTGACAGATCTTTAGATATCTGTCCAAAGTTCACGTAAAAAAAGTTTTGTGCACGTGGAGCGAAAATTCCAGAATAAAAGCGCGTTTACGCGTTTTACAAACTGCTCAAAAAGGCGGAAAATCGAAGGGCGGAGCTTACTTAACAACGACACAGATGTCTTCCGCTTGAGTCAAAGCACGCGTGTAACAAGTTGCATGTCTTCAAACGAAACGAGTCATGACTTATGCCCGTTTGAAGTTTGAATTTTCAAACGCTTCGTATAGCGCCCCCCTTTGGCCGATTGGAATAAAATTGGTTTCAGTGATACTTTGACTAACCCTCCACATCTTTGCCAAATGCCATGAACGTGTAACTTTGCATGTATGATTTAGAGGCCGAAGAATAATTTGCATAAAACCGCAACATTGATTGAATTATTAATAAAATATATTTCACTTTAAAAGAAATCCGCCGAGACTAGTTTGACCGTATTGGTCCAAAGTTCATGTGAAAAAAGTTTCATGCGCGTATCGCAAAGATCCCAGGAGGAGATAGATTTTTACTGTTTTTCATATAATTCCAAATTCTGAGGGATCTAAAGATCAGAGGTCAAAAGTCAGAGCGTAAAAATTGTTCGGCATGAGGAGACGCATACGTGTATACAGGTTTCATGGCTGTACGTATAACAGAGCATGAGCTATACCTGTTCAAAGTTCGCACTTTCGAAGGCTTCCTACAGCGCCACCATTTGGCCGATTGCTGTAAAAAGTAATAGCACACGTCGCCACAGTAAGCTGAACACATTGATGTTTTTATTTTCATTTTCTCACTAAGTATGTAGGAGTAGAAAGGAACCGAAGTTTTGAGGAGAACTTGATATGACGGTTAGATATTGTCACTAGAAAAATATTGTTCCTTCGAAACAATTGTGGGCTCGCTTCAAGCCGGAAAACAATGGCTATAAAAGTACAAAATGTCAAGATCGCAGGCAGTGCTCTCTTTGACGTTACTGACGTCAACGATTGGTCCATTTTGTTCCAAAAATGTGTTGTACAAAAGTTGACCCGCTGGTGGTGCTATAACAGGCCAATGTAAGAAGGGTGGTATCTGTTCCTTGACCTATTGGGAGTGTGCTTGCAAGATTTCACGCACATTGCAGGCTGTGTTCATGATTTGAGGTGTTTTTGGCTTTGGCCACTTTATCGCTGCTTGCAGCTATATTCATTATTATACTTTTTTTGTGTGTGTGCACTTCATAGGCATATTAGATAAAGGTCCTTAGATTGTGTGTAGAATGTTTCATGCAAATTG
Source organism: Nannobrachium achirus (assembly GCF_963921795.1). Lineage (NCBI taxonomy): Eukaryota > Metazoa > Chordata > Actinopteri > Myctophiformes > Myctophidae > Nannobrachium > Nannobrachium achirus. The sequence goes on along the minus strand of NC_137811.1, from coordinate 44,028,890 downwards.
CAAAAAAAAAATCCTAACGGGTTTAAGCGTTTCACAAACTGCTCAAAATGATATAGCGCCCCCCTTTGGCCAATTGGGGTAAGATTGGTTTTAGTGATATTTGGACTAACACTCTACATCTTTGCCAAATGCCATGAACATGTTATTTTGCATGTATGATTTAGAGACAGAAGAATAATTTGCATAAAACTGCAATATTCATTGAATTTATTTTAAAAAGCATGTTTCAATTTTAAAGAAATCCGATCTGACAGATCTTTAGATATCGGTCCAAAGTTCACTTAAAAAGTTTTGTGCACGTGGAGCGAAAATTCCAGAATAAAAGCGGGTTTACGCGTTTTACAAACTGCTCAATATGGCGGAAAATCGAAGGGCGGAGCTTACTTAACAACAACACAGATGTCTTCCGCTCGAGTCAAAGCACGCGTGTAACAAGTTGCATGTCTTCAAACAAAACGAGCCATGACTTATGCCCGTTTGAAGTTTGAATTTTCAAACGCTTCGTATAGCGCCCCCCTTTGGCCGATTGGAATAAAATTGGTTTCAGTGATACTTTGACTAACCCTCCACATCTTTGCCAAATGCCATGAACGTGTAACTTTGTATGTATGATTTAGAGGCAAAAGAATTATTGGCATAAAAGTGCAATATTGAGTGAATTATTAAAAAATAATGTTTCACTTTAAAAAAAATCTGGTTGATCAATCTGACCGTATTGGTCCAAAGTTCATGTGAAAAAAGTTTCGTGCGAGTAACGCAAAAATCCCAGGAGGAGATAGATTTTTACTGTTTTTCATATAATTCAAAATTCTGGGGGATCTAAAGGTCAGAGGTCAAAAGTCAGAGCGTAAAAGTTGTTCGGCATGAGGAGACGCATACGTGTATACAGGTTTCATGACTGTACGTATAACAGAGCATGAGCTCTACCTGTTCAAAGTTCGCACTTTCAAAGGCTTCCTACAGCGCCACCATTTGGCCGATTGCTGTAAAAAATAATAGCACACTTCGCCACTCTAAGCTGAACACATTGATGTTTTTATTTTCATTTTCTCACTAAGTATGTAGGAGTAGAAAGGAACCGAAGTTTTGAGGAGAACTTGATATGACAATATCAAGTTCTCACTAGAAAAATATTGTTCCTTCGAAACAATTGTGGGCTCGCTTCAAGCCAGAAAACAATGGCTATAAAAGTACAAAATGTCAAGATCGCAGGCAGTGCTCTCTTTGACGTTACTGACGTCAACGATTGGTCCATTTTGTTCCAAAAATGTGTTGTGCAAAAGTTGACCCGCTGGTGGCGCTATAACAGGCCAATGTGAGAAGGTTGGTATCTGTTCCTTGACCTATTGGGAATGTGCTTGCAAGATTTCACGCACATCCCAGGCTGTGTTCATGATTTGAGGTGTTTTGGGCTTTGGACACTTTATCGCTGCTTGCAGCTATATTTATTATTGTTATTTTATAATTTTTTTGTGTGCACTTCATAGGCATGTTAGATAAAGGTCCTTAGATTGCGTGTAGAATGTTTCATGCAAATTGCAAAAAAAAAATCCTAGAATAAAAACGGGTTTAAGAGTTTTACAAACTGCTCAAAATTACATAGCGCCCCCCTTTGGCCATTTGGGGTAAGATTGGTTTCAGTGATATTTGAACTAACCCTCTACACTATTTTGTCATGAAAATGTGACTTTGCATGTATGTTTTAGAGGCAGAAGAATAATTTGCATAAAAATGCAATATTGTTTGAATTATTTAAAAAAGCATGTTTCAATGTTAAAGAAATCCGATCTGACAGATCTTTAGATATCGGTCCAAAGTTCACGTAAAAAAAGTTTTGTGCACGTGACGCGAAAATTCCAGAATAAAAGCGGGTTTACGCGTTTTACAAACTGCTCAAAGTGGCGGAAAATCGAAGGGCGGAGCTTACTTAACAACGACACAGATGTCTTCCGCTTGAGTCAAAGCACGCGTGTAACAAGTTGCATGTCTTCAAACGAAACGAGTCATGACTTATGCCTGTTTGAAGTTTGAATTATCAGACGCTTCGTATAGCGCCCCCCTTTGGCCGATTGGAATAAAATTGGTTTCAGTGATACTTTGACTAACCCTCCACATCTTTGCCAAATGCCATGAACGTGTAACTTTGCATGTATGATTTAGAGGCCGAAGAATAATTTGCATAAAACCGCAATATTGATTAAATTATTAAAAAATTGTATTTCACTTTAAAAAAAATCTGGTTGATCAATCTGACCGTATTGGTCCAAAGTTCATGTGAAAAAAGTTTTGTGCGCGTAACGAAAAAAACCCCAGGAGGAGATAGATTTTTACTGTTTTTCATATTATTCCGAATTGTGGGAGACCTAAAGGTCAGAGGTCAAAAGTTAGAGGGTAAAAGTTGTTCGGCATGAGGAGACGCATAAGTGTATACAGGTTTCATGGCTGTATGTATAACACAGCATGAGCTATACCTGTTCAAAGTTCGCACTTTCGAAGGCTTCCTACAGCGCCACCATTTGGCCGATTGCTATAAAAAATAATAGCACACTTCGCCACTGTAAACTGAACACATTGATGTTTTTATTTTCATTTTCTGTCTAAGTATGTAGGAGTAGAAAGGAACCGAAGTTTTGAGGAGAACTTGATATGACGGTTAGATATTGTCACTAGAAAAATATTGTTCCTTCGAAACAATTGTGGGCTCGCTTCAAGCCAGAAAACATTGGCTAAAAAAGTACAAAATGTCAAGATCGCAGGCAGTGCTCTCTTTGACGTTACTGACGTCAAAGATTGGTCCATTTTGTTCCAAAAATGTGTTGTGCAAAAGTTGACCCGCTGGTGGCGCTATAACAGGCCAATGTAAGAAGGGTGGTATCTGTTCCTTGACCTATTGGGAATGTGCTTGCAAGATTTCACGCACATTGCAGGCTGTGTTCATGATTTGAGGTGTTTTTGGCTTTGGCCACTTTATCGCTGCTTGCAGCTATATTCATTATTATTATTTTTTTGTGTGTGTGCACTTCATAGGCATATTAGATAAAGGTCCTTAGATTTTGTGTAGAATGTTTCATGCAAATTGCAAAAAAAAATCCTAACAGGTTTAAGCGTTTCACAAACTGCTCAAAATGATATAGCGCCCCCCTTTGGCCAATTGGGGTAAGATTGGTTTTAGTGATAATTGGACTAACACTCTACATCTTTGCCAAATGCCATGAACATGTTACTTTGCATGTATGATTTAGAGGCAGAAGAATAATTTGCATAAAACTGCAATATTCATTGAATTTATTTAAAAAAGCATGTTTCAATTTTAAAGAAATCCGATCTGACAGATCTTTAGATATCGGTCCAAAGTTCACGTAAAAAAAGTTTTGTGCACGTGGAGCGAAAATTCCAGAATAAAAGCGGGTTTACGCGTTTTACAAACTGCTCAAAATGGCGGAAAATCAAAGGGCGGAGCTTACTTAACAACAACACAGATGTCTTCCGCTTGAGTCAAAGCACGCGTGTAACAAGTTGCATGTCTTCAAACGAAACGAGTCATGACTTATGCCCGTTTGAAGTTTGAATTTTCAAACGCTTCGTATAGCGCCCCCCTTTGGCCGATTGGAATAAAATTGATTTCAGTGATACTTTGACTAACCCTCCACATCTTTGCCAAATGCCATGAACGTGTAACTTTGCATGTATGATTTAGAGGCCGAAGAATAATTTGCATCAAACCGCAATATTGATTGAATTATTAAAAAATTATATTTCACTTTAAAAAAAATCTGGTTGATCAATCTGACCGTATTGGTCCAAAGTTCATGTGAAAAAAGTTTTGTGCACTTGACGCGAAAATCCCAGGAGGAGATAGATTTTTACTGTTTTTCATATAATTCCGAATTGTGGGAGACCTAAAGGTCAGAGGTCAAAAGTTAGAGGGTAAAAGTTGTTCGGCATGAGGAGACGCATAAGTGTATACAGGTTTCATGGCTGCACGTATAACACAGCATGAGCTATACCTGTTCAAAGTTCGCACTTTCGAAGGCTTCCTACAGCGCCACCATTTGGCCGATTGCTGTAAAAAGTAATAGCACACTTCGCCACTGTAAGCTGAACACATTGATGTTTTTATTTTCATTTTCTCACTAAGTATGTAGGAGTAGAAAGGAACCGAAGATCCCGTCTACTTACTAGATAAATAAATAAATAAATAAATAATGACAATATCTAAAGTGTGCTCGCCAGGTACTGGCGAGCCCACAACTAGAAAAATATTGTTCCTTCGAAACAATTGTGGGCTCGCTTCAAGCCAGAAAACAATGGCTATAAAAGCACAAAATGTCAAGATCGCAGGCAGTGCTCTCTTTGACGTTACTGACGTCAAAGATTGGTCCATTTTGCTCCAAAAATGTGTTGTGCAAAAGTTGACCCGCTGGTGGCGCTATAACAGGCCAATGTGAGAAGGTTGGTATCTGTTCCTTGACCTATTGGGAATGTGCTTGCAAGATTTCACGCACATCCCAGGCTGTGTTCATGATTTGAGGTGTTTTTGGCTTTGGCCACTTTATCGCTGCTTGCAGCTATATTTATTATTATTATTTTATCATTTTTGTTGTGTGCACTTCATAGGCATGTTAGATAAAGGTCCTTAGATTGCGTGTAGAATGTTTCATGCAAATTGCAAAGAAAATCCTAGAATAAAAACGGGTTTAAGCGTTTTACAAACTGCTCAAAATTATATAGCGCCCCCCTTTGGCCATTTGGGGTAAGATTGGTTTCAGTGATATTTGAACTAACCCTCTACACTATTTTGTCATGAAAATGTGACTTTGCATGTATGTTTTAGAGGCAGAAGAATAATTTGCATAAAAATGCAATATTGTTTGAATTATTTAAAAAAGCATGTTTCAATGTTAAAGAAATCCGATCTGACAGATCTTTAGATATCGGTCCAAAGTTCACGTAAAAAAAGTTTTGTGCACGTGACGCGAAAATTCCAGAATAAAAGCGGGTTTACGCATTTTACAAACTGCTCAAAATGGCAGAAAATCTAAGGGCGGAGCTTACTCAACAAAGACACAGATGTCTTCCGCTTGAGTCAAAGCACGCGTGTAAGCAAGTTGCATGTCTTCAAACGAAACGAGGCATGACTTAGGCCCGTTTAAAGTTTGAATTTTCAAACGCTTCGTATAGCGCCCCCCTTTGGCCGATTGGAATAAAATTGGTTTCAGTGATACTTTGACTAACCCTCTACATCTTTGCCAAATGCCATGAACGTGTAACTTTGCATGTATGATTTAGAGGTCGAAGAATAATTTGCATAAAACCGCAATATTGATTGAATCATTAAAAAATTATATTTCACTTTAAAAAAAATCTGGTTGATCAATCTGACCGTATTGGACCAAAGTTCATGTGAAAAAAGTTTTGTGCGCGTAACGCAAAAATCCCATGAGGAGATAGATTTTTACTGTTTTTTATATAATTCAAAATTCTGGGGGATCTAAAGGTCAGAGGTCAAAAGTCAGAGCGTAAAAGTTGTTCGGCATGAGGAGACGCATACGTGTATACAGGTTTCATGACTGTACGTATAACAGAGCATGAGCTCTATCTGTTCAAAGTTCGCACTTTCGAAGGCTTCCTACAGCGCCACCATTTGGCCGATTGCTGTAAAAAATTATAGCACACTTCGCCACTGTAAGCTGAACACATTGATGTTTTTATTTTCATTTTCTGTCTAAGTATGTAGGAGTAGAAAGGAACCGAAGTTTTGAGGAGAACTTGATATGACGGTTAGATATTGTCACTAGAAAAATATTGTTCCTTCGAAACAATTGTGGGCTCGCTTCAAGCCGGAAAACAATGGCTATAAAAGCACAAAATGTCAAGATCGCAGGCAGTGCTCTCTTTGACGTTACTGACGTCAAAGATTGGTCCATTTTGTTCCAAAAATGTGTTGTGCAAAAGTTGACCCGCTGGTGGCGCTATAACAGGCCAATGTGAGAAGGTTGGTATCTGTTCCTTGACCTATTGGGAATGTGCTTGCAAGATTTCACGCACATCCCAGGCTGTGTTCATGATTTGAGGTGTTTTTGGCTTTGGACACTTTATCGCTGCTTGCAGCTATATTTATTATTATTATTTTATAAATTTTTTGTGTGCACTTCATAGGCATGTTAGATAAAGGTCCTTAGATTGCGTGTAGAATGTTTCATGCAAATTGCAAAAAAAAATCCTAGAATAAAAACGGGTTTAAGCGTTTTACAAACTGCTCAAAATTATATAGCGCCCCCCTTTGGCCATTTGGGGTAAGATTGGTTTCAGTGATATTTGAACTAACCCTCTACACTATTTTGTCATGAAAATGTGACTTTGCTTGTATGTTTTAGAGGCAGAAGAATAATTTGCATAAAAATGCAATATTGTTTGAATTATTTAAAAAAGCATGTTTCAATGTTAAAGAAATCCGATCTGACAGATCTTTAGATATCGGTCCAAAGTTCACGTAAAAAAAGTTTTGTGCACGTGACGCGAAAATTCCAGAATAAAAGCGGGTTTTCGCGTTTTACAAACTGCTCAAAGTGGCGGAAAATCGAAGGGCGGAGCTTACTTAACAACGACACAGATGTCTTCCGCTTGAGTCAAAGCACGCGTGTAACAAGTTGCATGTCTTCAAACGAAACGAGTCATGACTTATGCCCGTTTGAAGTTTGAATTTTCAGACGCTTCGTATAGCGCCCCCCTTTGGCCGATTGGAATAAAATTGGTTTCAGTGATACTTTGACTAACCCTCCACATCTTTGCCAAATGCCATGAACGTGTAACTTTGCATGTATGATTTAGAGGCCGAAGAATAATTTGCATAAAACCGCAATATATATTGAATTATTAAAAAATTATATTTCACTTTAAAAAAAATCTGGTTGATCAATCTGACCGTATTGGTCCAAAGTTCATGTGAAAAAAGTTTTGTGCACTTGACGCGAAAATCCCAGGAGGAGATAGATTTTTACTGTTTTTCATATAATTCCGAATTGTGGGAGACCTAAAGGTCAGAGGTCAAAAGTTAGAGGGTAAAAGTTGTTCGGCATGAGGAGACGCATAAGTGTATACAGGTTTCATGGCTGTACCTCAAACACAGCATGAGCTATACCTGTTCAAAGTTCGCACTTTCGAAGGCTTCGTGCAGCGCCACCATTTGGCCGATTGCTATAAAAAATAATAGCGCACTTCGCCACTGTAAACTGAACACATTGATGTTTTTATTTTCATTTTCTCACTAAGTATGTAGGAGTAGAAAGGAACCGAAGTTCCCGTCTACTGTCTGACTGACTGATAGATAAATAATGACAATATCTAAAGTGTGCTCGCCTTATAGGCGAGCCCACAACTAGAAAAATATTGTTCCTTCGAAACAATTGTGGGCTCGCTTCAAGCCAGAAAACAATGGCTATAAAAGCACAAAATGTCAAGATCGCAGGCAGTGCTCTCTTTGACGTTACTGACGTCAAAGATTGGTCCATTTTGTTCCAAAAATGTGTTGTGCAAAAGTTGACCCGCTGGTGGCGCTATAACAGGCCAATGTGAGAAGGTTGGTATCTGTTCCTTGACCTATTGGGAATGTGCTTGCAAGATTTCACGCACATCCCAGGCTGTGTTCATGATTTGAGGTGTTTTTGGCTTTGGACACTTTATCGCTGCTTGCAGCTATATTTATTATTATTATTTTATAATTTTTTTGTGTGCACTTCATAGGCATGTTAGATAAAGGTGGTTAGATTGCGTGTAGAATGTTTCATGCAAATTGCAAAAAAAATCCTAGAATAAAAACGGGTTTAAGCGTTTTACAAACTGCTCAAAATTATATAGCGCCCCCCTTTGGCCATTTGGGGTAAGATTGGTTTCAGTGATATTTGAACTAACCCTCTACACTATTTTGTCATGAAAATGTGACTTTGCATACTGTTTTAGAGGCAGAAGAATAATTTGCATAAAAATGCAATATTGTTTGAATTATTTAAAAAAAGCATGTTTCAATGTTAAAGAAATCCGATCTGACAGATCTTTAGATATCGGTCCAAAGTTCACGTAAAAAAAGTTTTGTGCACGTGACGCGAAAATTCCAGAATAAAAGCGGGTTTACGCGTTTTACAAACTGCTCAAAATGGCGGAAAATTGAAGGGCGGAGCTTACTTAACAACGACACAGATGTCTTCCGCTTGAGTCAAAGCACGCGTGTAACAAGTTGCATGTCTTCAAACAAAACGAGTCATGACTTATGCCCGTTTGAAGTTTGAATTTTCAGACGCTTCGTATAGCGCCCCCCTTTGGCCGATTGGAATAAAATTGGTTTCAGTGATACTTTGACTAACCCTCCACATCTTTGCCAAATGCCATGAACGTGTAACTTTGCATGTATGATTTAGAGGCCGAAGAATAATTTGCATAAAACCGCAATATTTATTGAATTATTAAAAAATTATATTTCACTTTAAAATAAATCCGACCAGACTAGTTTGACCGTATTGGTCCAAAGTTCATGTGAAAAAAGTTTTGTGCGCGTAACGCAAAAATCCCAGGAGGAGATAGATTTTTACTGTTTTTTATATAATTCAAAATTCTGGGGGATCTAAAGGTCAGAGGTCAAAAGTTAGAGGGTAAAAGTTGTTCGGCATGAGGAGACGCATATGTGTATACAGGTTTCATGACTGTACGTATAACAGAGCATGAGCTCTAACTGTTCAAAGTTCGCACTTTCGAAGGCTTCCTACAGCGCCACCATTTGGCCGATTGCTGTAAAAAATAATAGCACACTTCGCCACTGTAAGCTGAACACATTGATGTTTTTATTTTCATTTTCTGTCTAAGTATGTAGGAGTAGAAAGGAACCGAAGTTTTGAGGAGAACTTGATATGACGGTTAGATATTGTCACTAGAAAAATATTGTTCCTTCGAAACAATTGTGGGCTCGCTTCAAGGCAGAAAGCAATGGCTATAAAAGCACAAAATGTCAAGATCGCAGGCAGTGCTCTCTTTGACGTTACTGACGTCAAAGATTGGTCCATTTTGTTCCAAAAATGTGTTGTGCAAAAGTTGACCCGCTGGTGGCGCTATAACAGGCCAATGTAAGAAGGGTGGTATCTGTTCCTTGACCTATTGGGAATGTGCTTGCAAGATTTCACGCACATTGCAGGCTGTGTTCATGATTTGAGGTGTTTTTGGCTTTGGCCACTTTATCGCTGCTTGCAGCTATATTCATTATTTTATTTTTTTTGTGTGTGTGTGCAGACTATGCACTTCATAGGCATATTAGATAAAGGTCCTTAGATTGTGTGTAGAATGTTTCATGCAAATTGCAAAAAAAAAATCCTAACGGGTTTAAGCGTTTCACAAACTGCTCAAAATGATATAGCGCCCCCCTTTGGCCAATTGGGGTAAGATTGGTTTTAGTGATATTTGGACTAACACTCTACATCTTTGCCAAATGCCATGAACATGTTACTTTGCATGTATGATTTAGAGGCAGAAGAATAATTTGCATAAAACTGCAATATTCATTGAATTTATTTAAAAAAGCATGTTTCAATTTTAAAGAAATCCGATCTGACAGATCTTTAGATATCGGTCCAAAGTTCACGTAAAAAAAGTTTTGTGCACGTGGAGCGAAAATTCCAGAATAAAAGCGGGTTTACGCGTTTTACAAACTGCTCAAAATGGCGGAAAATCGAAGGGCGGAGCTTACTTCACAAAGACACAGATGTCTTCCGCTCGAGTCAAAGCACGCGTGTAACAAGTTGCATGTCTTCAAACGAAACGAGGCATGACTTATGCCCGTTTAAAGTTTGAATTTTCAAACGCTTCGTATAGCGCCCCCCTTTGGCCGATTGGAATAAAATTGGTTTCAGTGATACTTTGACTAACCCTCCACATCTTTGCTAAATGCCATGAACGTGTAACTTTGCATGTATGATTTAGAGGCCGAAGAATAATTTGAATAAAACCGCAATATTGATTGAATTATTAAAAAATTATATTTCACTTTAAAAGAAATCCGACCAGACTAGTTTGACCGTATTGGTCCAAAGTTCATGTGAAAAAAGTTTTGTGCGCGTAACGCAAAAATCCCAGGAGGAGATAGATTTTTACTGTTTTTTATATAATTCAAAATTCTGGGGGATCTAAAGGTCAGAGGTCAAAAGTCAGAGCGTAAAATTTGTTCGGCATGAGGAGACGCATACGTGTATACAGGTTTCATGACTGTACGTATAACAGAGCATGAGCTCTATCTGTTCAAAGTTCGCACTTTCGAAGGCTTCCTACAGCGCCACCATTTGGCCGATTGCTGTAAAAAATAATAGCACACTTCGCCACTGTAAGCTGAACACATTGATGTTTTTATTTTCATTTTCTGTCTAAGTATGTAGGAGTAGAAAGGAACCGAAGTTTTGAGGAGAACTTGATATGACGGTTAGATATTGTCACTAGAAAATATTGTTCCTTCGAAACAATTGTGGGCTCGCTTCAAGCCAGAAAACAGTGGCTATAAAAGTACAAAATGTCAAGATCGCAGGCAGTGCTCTCTTTGACGTTACTGACGTCAAAGATTGGTCCATTTTGTTCCAAAAATGTGTTGTGCAAAAGTTGACCCGCTGGTGGCGCTATAACAGGCCAATGTAAGAAGGGTGGTATCATTTCCTTGACCTATTGGGAATGTGCTTGCAAGATTTCACGCACATTGCAGGCTGTGTTCATGATTTGAGGTGTTTTTGGCTTTGGCCACTTTATCGCTGGTTGCAGCTATATTTATTATTATTATTTTTATTTTTTTTGTGTGTGCACTTCATAGGCATATTAGATAAAGGTCCTTAGATTGTGTGTAGAATGTTTCATGCAAATTGCAAAAAAAAATCCTAACGGGTTTAAGCGTTTCACAAACTGCTCAAAATGATATAGCGCCCCCATTTGGCCAATTGGAGTAAGATTGGTTTTAGTGATATTTGGACTAACACTCTACATCTTTGCCAAATGCCATGAACATGTTACTTTGCATGTATGATTTAGAGGCAGAAGAATAATTTGCATAAAACTGCAATATTCATTGAATTTATTAATAAAAGCATGTTTAAATTTAAAAAAAATCCGATCTGACAGATCTTTAGATATTGGTCCAAAGTTCACGTAAAAAAAGTTTTGTGCACGTGACGCGAACATTCCAGAATAAAAGTGGGTTTAAGTGTTTTACAAACTGCTCAAAATGGCAGAAAATCTAAGGGCGGAGCTTACTCAACAAAGACACAGATGTCTTCCGCTTGAGTCAAAGCACGCGTGTAAGCAAGTTGCATGTCTTCAAACGAAACGAGGCATGACTTATGCCTGTTTAAAGTTTGAATTTTCAAACGCTTCGTATAGCACCCCCCTTTGGCCGATTGGAATAAAATTGGTTTCAATGATACTTTGACTAACCCTCTACATCTTTGCCAAATGCCATGAACGTGTAACTTTGCATGTATGATTTAGAGGCCGAAGAATAATTTGCATAAAACCGTAATATTGATTGAATTATTAAAAAATTATATTTCACTTTAAAAGAAATCCGACCAGACTAGTTTGACCGTATTGGTCCAAAGTTCATGTGAAAAAAGTTTTGTGCGCGTAACGCAAAAATCCCAGGAGGAGATAGATTTTTACTGTTTTTTATATAATTCAAAATTCTGGGGGATCTAAAGGTCAGAGGTCAAAAGTCAGAGCGTAAAAATTGATCGGCATGAGGAGACGCATACGTGTATACAGGTTTCATGACTGTACGTATAACAGAGCATGAGCTCTATCTGTTCAAAGTTCGCACTTTCGAAGGCTTCCTACAGCGCCACCATTTGGCCGATTGCTGTAAAAAATAATAGCACACTTCGCCACTGTAAGCTGAACACATTGATGTTTTTATTTTCATTTTCTGTCTAAGTATGTAGGAGTAGAAAGGAACCGAAGTTTTGAGGAGAACTTGATATGACGGTTAGATATTGTCACTAGAAAAATATTGTTCCTTCGAAACAATTGTGGGCTCGCTTCAAGCCAGAAAACAATGGCTATAAAAGTACAAAATGTCAAGATCGCAGGCAGTGCTCTCTTTGACGTTACTGACGTCAAAGATTGGTCCATTTTGTTCCAAAAATGTGTTGTGCAAAAGTTGACCCGCTGGTGGCGCTATAACAGGCCAATGTAAGAAGGGTGGTATCTGCTCCTTGACCTATTGGGAATGTGCTTGCAAGATTTCACGCACATTGCAGGCTGTGTTCATGATTTGAGGTGTTTTTGGCTTTGGCCACTTTATCGCTGCTTGCAGCTATATTCATTATTATTATTTTTTTTGTGTGTGTGCACTTCATAGGCATATTAGATAAAGGTCCTTAGATTGTGTGTAGAATGTTTCATGCAAATTGCAAAAATAAATCCTAACGGGTTTAAGCGTTTCACAAACTGCTCAAAATGATATAGCGCCCCCCTTTGGCCAATTGGGGTAAGATTGGTTTTAGTGATATTTGGACTAACACTCTACATCTTTGCCAAATGCCATGAACATGTTACTTTGCATGTATGATTTAGAGGCAGAAGAATAATTTGCATAAAACTGCAATATTCATTGAATTTATTTTAAAAAGCATGTTTCAATTTTAAAGAAATCCGATCTGACAGATCTTTAGATATCGGTCCAAAGTTCACGTAAAAAAAGTTTTGTGCACGTGGAGTGAAAATTCCAGAATAAAAGCGGGTTTACGCGTTTTACAAACTGCTCAATATGGCGGAAAATCGGGGGGCGGAGCTTACTTAACAACGACACAGATGTCTTCCGCTCGAGTCAAAGCACGCGTGTAACAAGTTGCATGTCTTCAAACGAAACGAGTCATGACTTATGCCCGTTTGAAGTTTGAATTTTCAAACGCTTCGTATAGCGCCCCCCTTTGGCCGATTGGAATAAAATTGGTTTCAGTGATACTTTGACTAACCCTCCACATCTTTGCCAAATGCCATGAACGTGTAACTTTGCATGTATGATTTAGAGGCCGAAGAATAATTTGCATAAAACCGCAACATTGATTGAATTATTAATAAAATATATTTCACTTTAAAAGAAATCCGCCGAGACTAGTTTGACCGTATTGGTCCAAAGTTCATGTGAAAAAAGTTTCATGCGCGTGTCGCAAAGATCCCAGGAGGAGATAGATTTTTACTGTTTTTCATATAATTCCAAATTCTGAGGGATCTAAAGATCAGAGGTCAAAAGTCAGAGCGTAAAAATTGTTCGGCATGAGGAGACGCATACGTGTATACAGGTTTCATGGCTGTACGTATAACAGAGCATGAGCTATACCTGTTCAAAGTTTGCACTTTCGAAGGCTTCCTACAGCGCCACCATTTGGCCGATTGCTGTAAAAAGTAATAGCACACGTCGCCACAGTAAGCTGAACACATTGATGTTTTTATTTTCATTTTCTCACTAAGTATGTAGGAGTAGAAAGGAACCGAAGTTTTGAGGAGAACTTGATATGACGGTTAGATATTGTCACTAGACAAATATTGTTCCTTCGAAACAATTGTGGGCTCGCTTCAAGCCAGAAAACAATGGCTATAAAATCACAAAATGTCAAGATCGCAGGCAGTGCTCACTTTGACGTTACTGACGTCAAAGATTGGTCCATTTTGTTCCAAAAAATTGTTATGCAAAAGTTGACCCGCTGGTGGCGCTATAACAGGCCAATGTGAGAAGGGTGTTATCTGTTCCTTGACCTATTGGGAATGTGCTTGCAAGATTTCACGCACATTGCAGGCTGTGTTCATGATTTGAGGTGTTTTTGGCTTTGGCCACTTTATCGCTGCTTGCAGCTATATTTATTATTATAATATTTTTGTGTGTGTGTGTGTGTGTGTGTGTGCACTTCATAGGCATATTAGATAAAGGTCCTTAGATAGTGTGTAGAATGTTTCATGCAAATTGCAAAAAGAAATCCTAACGGGTTTAAGCGTTTCACAAACTGCTCAAAATGATATAGCGCCCCCCTTTGGCCAATTGGGGTAAGATTGGTTTTAGTGATATTTGGACTAACACTCTACATCTTTGCCAAATACCATGAACATGTTACTTTGCATGTATGATTTAGAGGCAGAAGAATCATTTGCATAAAACTGCAATATTCATTGAATTTATTTAAAAAAAGCATGTTTCAATTTTAAAGAAATCCGATCTGACAGATCTTTAGATATCGGTCCAAAGTTCACGTAAAAAAAGTTTTGTGCACGTGGAGCGAAAATTCCAGAATAAAAGCGGGTTTACGCGTTTTACAAACTGCTCAAAAAGGCGGAAAATCGAAGGGCGGAGCTTACTTAACAACGACACAGATGTCTTCCGCTTGAGTCAAAGCACGCGTGTAACAAGTTGCATGTCTTCAAACGAAACGAGTCATGACTTATGCCCGTTTGAAGTTTGAATTTTCAAACGCTTCGTATAGCGCCCCCCTTTGGCCGATTGGAATAAAATTGGTTTCAGTGATACTTTGACTAACCCTCCACATCTTTGCCAAATGCCATGAACGTGTAACTTTGCATGTATGATTTAGAGGCTGAAGAATAATTTGCATAAAACCGCAATATTGATTGAAGTATTAAAAAATTATATTTCACTTTAAAAGAAATCCGCCGAGACTAGTTTGACCGTATTGGTCCAAAGTTCATGTGAAAAAAGTTTTGTGCGCGTAACGCAAAAATCCCAGGAGTTTTTTATATAATTCAAAATTCTGGGGGATCTAAAGGTCAGAGGTCAAAAGTCAGAGTGCAAAAGTTGTTCGGCATGAGGAGACGCATACGTGTATACAAGTTTCATGACTGTACGTATAACAGAGCATGAGCTCTATCTGTTCAAAGTTCGCACTTTCGAAGGCTTCCTACAGCGCCACCATTTGGCCGATTGCTGTAAAAAATAATAGCACACTTCGCCACTGTAAGCTGAACACATTGATGTTTTTATTTTCATTTTCTGTCTAAGTATGTAGGAGTAGAAAGGAACCGAAGTTTTGAGGAGAACTTGATATGACGGTTAGATATTGTCACTAGAAAAATATTGTTCCTTCGAAACAATTGTGGGCTCGCTTCAAGCCGGAAAACAATGGCTATAAAAGCACAAAATGTCAAGATCGCAGGCAGTGCTCTCTTTGACGTTACTGACGTCAAAGATTGGTCCATTTTGTTCCAAAAATGTGTTGTGCAAAAGTTGACCCGCTGGTGGCGCTATAACAGGCCAATGTGAGAAGGTTGGTATCTGTTCCTTGACCTATTGGGAATGTGCTTGCAAGATTTCACGCACATCCCAGGCTGTGTTCATGATTTGAGGTGTTTTTGGCTTTGGACACTTTATCGCTGCTTGCAGCTATATTTATTATTATTATTTTATAATTTTTTTGTGTGCACTTCATAGGCATGTTAGATAAAGGTCCTTAGATTGCGTGTAGAATGTTTCATGCAAATTGCAAAAAAAATCCTAGAATAAAAACGGGTTTAAGCGTTTTACAAACTGCTCAAAATTATATAGCGCCCCCCTTTGGCCATTTGGGGTAAGATTGGTTTCAGTGATATTTGAACTAACCCTCTACACTATTTTGTCATGAAAATGTGACTTTGCTTGTATGTTTTAGAGGCAGAAGAATAATTTGCATAAAAATGCAATATTGTTTGAATTATTTAAAAAAGCATGTTTCAATGTTAAAGAAATCCGATCTGACAGATCTTTAGATATCGGTCCAAAGTTCACGTAAAAAAAGTTTTGTGCACGTGACGCGAAAATTCCAGAATAAAAGCGGGTTTACGCGTTTTACAAACTGCTCAAAGTGGCGGAAAATCGAAGGGCGGAGCTTACTTAACAACGACACAGATGTCTTCCGCTTGAGTCAAAGCACGCGTGTAACAAGTTGCATGTCTTCAAACGAAACGAGTCATGACTTATGCCCGTTTGAAGTTTGAATTTTCAGACGCTTCGTATAGCGCCCCCCTTTGGCCGATTGGAATAAAATTGGTTTCAGTGATACCTTGACTAACCCTCTACATCTTTGCCAAATGCCATGAACGTGTAACTTTGCATGTATGATTTAGAGGCCGAAGAATAATTTGCATAAAACTGCAATATTTATTGAATTATTAAAAAATTATATTTCACTTTAAAAGAAATCCGCCGAGATTAGTTTGACCGTATTGGTCCAAAGTTCATGTGAAAAAAGTTTTGTGCGCGTATCGAAAAAAACCCAGGAGGAGATAGATTTTTACTGTTTTTCATATAATTCCGAATTGTGGGAGATCTAAAGGTCAGAGGTCAAAAGTCAGAGGCTAAAAGTTGTTCGGCATGAGGAGACGCATACGTGTATACAGGTTTCATGCCTGTACCTCAAACACAGCATGAGCTATACCTGTTCAAAGTTCGCACTTTCGAAGGCTTCCTACAGCGCCACCATTTGGCCGATTGCTGTAAAAAGTAATAGCACACTTCGCCACTGTAAACTGAACACATTGATGTTTTTATTTTCATTTTCTCACTAAGTATGTAGGAGTAGAAAGGAACCGAAGTTTTTTGATACTTGATATGCCTGCCTGATAGATAAATAAATAAATAATGACAATATCTAAAGTGTGCTCGCCTTATAGGCGAGCCCACAACTAGAAAAATATTGTTCCTTCGAAACAATTGTGGGCTCGCTTCAAGCCAGAAAACAATGGCTATAAAAGTACAAAATGTCAAGATCGCAGGCAGTGCTCTCTTTGACGTTACTGACGTCAAAGATTGGTCCATTTTGTTCCAAAAATGTGTTGTGCAAAAGTTGACCCGCTGGTGGCGCTATAACAGGCCAATGTAAGAAGGGTGGTATCTGCTCCTTGACCTATTGGGAATGTGCTTGCAAGATTTCACGCACATTGCAGGCTGTGTTCATGATTTGAGGTGTTTTTGGCTTTGGCCACTTTATCGCTGCTTGCAGCTATATTCATTATTATTATTTTTTTTGTGTGTGTGCACTTCATAGGCATATTAGATAAAGGTCCTTAGATTGTGTGTAGAATGTTTCATGCAAATTGCAAAAATAAATCCTAACGGGTTTAAGCGTTTCACAAACTGCTCAAAATGATATAGCGCCCCCCTTTGGCCAATTGGGGTAAGATTGGTTTTAGTGATATTTGGACTAACACTCTACATCTTTGCCAAATGCCATGAACATGTTACTTTGCATGTATGATTTAGAGGCAGAAGAATAATTTGCATAAAACTGCAATATTCATTGAATTTATTTTAAAAAGCATGTTTCAATTTTAAAGAAATCCGATCTGACAGATCTTTAGATATCGGTCCAAAGTTCACGTAAAAAAAGTTTTGTGCACGTGGAGTGAAAATTCCAGAATAAAAGCGGGTTTACGCGTTTTACAAACTGCTCAATATGGCGGAAAATCGGGGGGCGGAGCTTACTTAACAACGACACAGATGTCTTCCGCTCGAGTCAAAGCACGCGTGTAACAAGTTGCATGTCTTCAAACGAAACGAGTCATGACTTATGCCCGTTTGAAGTTTGAATTTTCAAACGCTTCGTATAGCGCCCCCCTTTGGCCGATTGGAATACAATTGGTTTCAGTGATACTTTGACTAACCCTCCACATCTTTGCCAAATGCCATGAACGTGTAACTTTGCATGTATGATTTAGAGGCCGAAATATAATTTGCATAAAACCGCAACATTGATTGAATTATTAATAAAATATATTTCACTTTAAAAGAAATCCGCCGAGACTAGTTTGACCGTATTGGTCCAAAGTTCATGTGAAAAAAGTTTCATGCGCGTATCGCAAAGATCCCAGGAGGAGATAGATTTTTACTGTTTTTCATATAATTCCAAATTCTGAGGGATCTAAAGATCAGAGGTCAAAAGTCAGAGCGTAAAAATTGTTCGGCATGAGGAGACGCATACGTGTATACAGGTTTCATGGCTGTACATATAACAGAGCATGAGCTATACCTGTTCAAAGTTCGCACTTTCGAAGGCTTCCTACAGCGCCACCATTTGGCCGATTGCTGTAAAAAGTAATAGCACACGTCGCCACAGTAAGCTGAACACATTGATGTTTTTATTTTCATTTTCTCACTAAGTATGTAGGAGTAGAAAGGAACCGAAGTTTTGAGGAGAACTTGATATGACGGAAGTTCGCACTTTCGAAGGCTTCCTACAGCGCCACCATTTGGCCGATTGCTGTAAAAAGTAATAGCACACGTCGCCACAGTAAGCTGAACACATTGATGTTTTTATTTTCATTTTCTCACTAAGTATGTAGGAGTAGAAAGGAACCGAAGTTTTGAGGAGAACTTGATATGACGGTTAGATATTGTCACTAGAAAAATATTGTTCCTTCGAAACAATTGTGGGCTCGCTTCAAGCCAGAAAACAATGGCTATAAAAGCACAAAATGTCAAGATCGCAGGCAGTGCTCTCTTTGACGTTACTGACATCAAAGATTGGTCCATTTTGTTCCAAAAATGTGTTATGCAAAAGTTGACCCGCTGGTGGCGCTATAACAGGCCAATGTGAGAAGGTTGGTATCTGTTCCTTGACCTATCGGGAATGTGCTTGCAAGATTTCACGCACATCCCAGGCTGTGTTCATGATTTGAGGTGTTTTTGGCTTTGGACACTTTATCGCTGCTTGCAGCTATATTTATTATTATTATTTTATAATTTTTTTGTGTGCACTTCATAGGCATGTTAGATAAAGGTCCTTAGATTGCGTGTAGAATGTTTCATGCAAATTGCAAAAAAAATCCTAGAATAAAAACGGGTTTAAGCGTTTTACAAACTGCTCAAAATTATATAGCGCCCCCCTTTGGCCATTTGGGGTAAGATTGGTTTCAGTGATATTTGAACTAACCCTCTACACTATTTTGTCATGAAAATGTGATTTTGCATGTATGTTTTTTGAGGCAGAAGAATAATTTGCATAAAAATGCAATATTGTTTGAATTTATTAAAAAAGCATGTTTAAATTTTAAAAAAAATCCGATCTGACAGATCTTTAGATATCGGTCCAAAGTTCACGTAAAAAAAGTTTTGTGCACGTGACGCGAACATTCCAGAATAAAAGTGGGTTTAAGTGTTTTACAAACTGCTCAAAATGGGAGAAAATCTAAGGGCGGAGCTTACTCAACAAGGACACAGATGTCTTCCGCTTGAGTCAAAGCACACGTGTAAGCAAGTTGCATGTCTTCAAACGAAACGAGGCATGACTTATGCCCGTTTAAAGTTTGAATTTTCAAACGCTTCGTATAGCGCCCCCCTTTGGCCGATTGGAATAAAATTGGTTTCAGTGATACTTTGACTAACCCTCTACATCTTTGCCAAATGCCATGAACGTGTAACTTTGCATGTATGATTTAGAGGCCGAAGAATAATTTGCATAAAACCGCAATATTGATGGAATTATTAAAAAAATATATTTCACTTTAAAAGAAATCCGACCAGACTAGTTTGACCGTATTGGTCCAAAGTTCATGTGAAAAAAGTTTTGTGCGCGTAACGCAAAAATCCCAGGAGGAGATAGATTTTTACTGTTTTTTATATAATTCAAAATTCTGGGGGATCTAAAGGTCAGAGGTCAAAAGTCAGAGCGTAAAAGTTGTTCGGCATGAGGAGACGCATACGTGTATACAGGTTTCATGACTGTACGTATAACAGAGCATGAGCTATATCTGTTCAAAGTTCGCACTTTCGAAGGCTTCCTACAGCGCCACCATTTGGCCGATTGCTGTAAAAAATAATAGCACACTTCGCCACTGTAAGCTGAACACATTGATGTTTTTATTTTCATTTTCTGTCTAAGTATGTAGGAGTAGAAAGGAACCGAAGTCTTGAGGAGAACTTGATATGACGGTTAGATATTGTCACTAGAAAAATATTGTTCCTTCGAAACAATTGTGGGCTCGCTTCAAGCCAGAAAACAATGGCTATAAAAGCACAAAATGTCAAGATCGCAGGCAGTGCTCTCTTTGACGTTACTGACGTCAAAGTTTGTCCATTTTGTTCCAAAAATGTGTTGTGCAAAAGTTGACCCGCTGGTGGCGCTATAACAGGCCAATGTGAGAAGGTTGGTATCTGTTCCTTGACCTATTGGGAATGTGCTTGCAAGATTTCACGCACATCCCAGGCTGTGTTCATGATTTGAGGTGTTTTTGGCTTTGGACACTTTATCGCTACTTGCAGCTATATTTATTATTATTATTTTATATTTTTTTGTGTGCACTTCATAGGCATGTTAGATAAAGGTCCTTAGATTGCGTGTAGAATGTTTCATGCAAATTGCAAAAAAAATCCTAGAATAAAAACGGGTTTAAGCGTTTTACAAACTGCTCAAAATTATATAGCGCCCCCCTTTGGCCATTTGGGGTAAGATTGGTTTC
The DNA here is from genome assembly GCF_963921795.1 of Nannobrachium achirus. Lineage (NCBI taxonomy): Eukaryota > Metazoa > Chordata > Actinopteri > Myctophiformes > Myctophidae > Nannobrachium > Nannobrachium achirus. The sequence goes on along the minus strand of NC_137811.1, from coordinate 44,008,439 downwards.
AGTGATATTTGAACTAACCCTCTACACTATTTTGTCATGAAAATGTGACTTTGCATGTATGTTTTAGAGGCAGAAGAATAATTTGCATAAAAATGCAATATTGTTTGAATTATTTAAAAAAGCATGTTTCAATGTTAAAGAAATCCGATCTGACAGATCTTTAGATATCGGTCCAAAGTTCACGTAAAAAAGTTTTGTGCACGTGACGCGAAAATTCCAGAATAAAAGCGGGTTTACACGTTTTACAAACTGCTCAAAATGGCGGAAAATTGAAGGGCGGAGCTTACTTAACAACGACACAGATGTCTTCCGCTTGAGTCAAAGCACGCGTGTAACAAGTTCCATGTCTTCAAACGAAACGAGTCATGACTTATGCCCGTTTGAAGTTTGGATTTTCAAACGCTTCGTATAGCGCCCCCCTTTGGCCGATTGGAATAAAATTGGTTTCAGTGATACTTTGACTAACCCTCCACATCTTTGCCAAATGCCATGAACGTGTAACTTTGCATGTATGATTTAGAGGCCGAAGAATAATTTGCATAAAACCGCAATATTGATTGAATTATTAATAAATTATATTTCACTTTAAAAGAAATCCGCCGAGACTAGTTTGACCGTATTGGTCCAAAGTTCATGTGAAAAAAGTTTCGTGCGCGTTATGCAAAAATCGCAGGAGGAGATAGATTTTTACTGTTTTTCATATAATTCCAAATTGTGGGAGACCTAAAGGTCAGAGGTCAAAAGTTAGAGGGTAAAAGTTGTTCGGCATGAGGAGACGCATAAGTGTATACAGGTTTCATGGCTGTACGTATAACACAGCATGAGCTATACCTGTTCAAAGATCGCACTTTCGAAGGCTTCCTACAGCGCCACCATTTGGCCGATTGCTGTAAAAAATAATAGCACACTTCGCCACTGTAAGCTGAACACATTGATGTTTTTATTTTCATTTTCTCACTAAGTATGTAGGAGTAGAAAGGAACCGAAGTTTTGAGGAGAACTTGATATGACGGTTAGATATTGTCACTAGAAAAATATTGTTCCTTCGAAACAATTGTGGGCTCGCTTCAAGCCAGAAAACAATGGCTATAAAAGCACAAAATGTCAAGATCGCAGGCAGTGCTCTCTTTGACGTTACTGACGTCAAAGATTGGTCCATTTTGTTCCAAAAATGTGTTGTGCAAAAGTTGACCCGCTGGTGGCGCTATAACAGGCCAATGTGAGAAGGTTGGTATCTGTTCCTTGACCTATTGGGAATGTGCTTGCAAGATTTCAAGCACATCCCAGGCTGTGTTCATGATTTGAGGTGTTTTTGGCTTTGGACACTTTATCGCTGCTTGCAGCTATATTTATTATTATTATTTTATAATTTTTTTGTGTGCACTTCATAGGCATGTTAGATAAAGGTCCTTAGATTGCGTGTAGAATGTTTCATGCAAATTGCAAAAAAAAAATCCTAGAATAAAAACGGGTTTAAGCGTTTTACAAACTGCTCAAAATTATATAGCGGCCCCCTTTGGCCATTTGGGGTAAGATTGGTTTCAGTGATATTTGAACTAACCCTCTACACTATTTTGTCATGAAAATGTGACTTTGCTTGTATGTTTTAGAGGCAGAAGAATAATTTGCATAAAAATGCAATATTGTTTGAATTATTTAAAAAAGCATGTTTCAATGTTAAAGAAATCCGATCTGACAGATCTTTAGATATCGGTCCAAAGTTCACGTAAAAAAAGTTTTGTGCACGTGACGCGAAAATTCCAGAATAAAAGCGGGTTTACGCGTTTTACAAACTGCTCAAAGTGGCGGAAAATCGAAGGGCGGAGCTTACTTAACAACGACACAGATGTCTTCCGCTTGAGTCAAAGCACGCGTGTAACAAGTTGCATGTCTTCAAACGAAACGAGTCATGACTTATGCCCGTTTGAAGTTTGAATTTTCAGACGCTTCGTATAGCGCCCCCCTTTGGCCGATTGGAATAAAATTGGTTTCAGTGATACTTTGACTAACCCTCCACATCTTTGCCAAATGCCATGAACGTGTAACTTTGCATGTATGATTTAGAGGCAGAAGAATAATTTGCATAAAACCGCAATATTGATAGAATGATTAAAAAATTATATTTCACTTTAAAAGAAATCCGCCGAGATTAGTTTGACCGTATTGGTCCAAAGTTCATGTGAAAAAAGTTTTGTGCGCGTATCGAAAAAAACCCAGGAGGAGATAGATTTTTACTGTTTTTCATATAATTCCGAATTGTGGGACACCTAAAGGTCAGAGGTCAAAAGTTAGAGGGTAAAAGTTGTTCGGCATGAGGAGACGCATAAGTGTATACAGGTTTCATGGCTGTATGTATAACACAGCATGAGCTATACCTGTTCAAAGATCGCACTTTCGAAGGCTTCCTACAGCGCCACCATTTGGCCGATTGCTGTAAAAAGTAATAGCACACTTCGCCACAGTAAACTGAACACATTGATGTTTTTATTTTCATTTTCTCACTAAGTATGTAGGAGTAGAAAGGAACCGAAGTTTTGAGGAGAACTTGATATGACAATATCAAGTTCTCACTAGAAAAATATTGTTCCTTCGAAAACAATTGTGGGCTCGCTTCAAGCCGGAAAACAATGGCTATAAAAGTACAAAATGTCAAGATCGCAGGCAGTGCTCTCTTTGACGTTACTGACGTCAAAGATTGGTCCATTTTGTTCCAAAAATGTGTTGTGCAAAAGTTGACCCGCTGGTGGCGCTATAACAGGCCAATGTAAGAAGGGTGGTATCTGTTCCTTGACCTATTGGGAATGTGCTTGCAAGATTTCACGCACATTGCAGGCTTCATGATTTGAGGTGTTTTTGGCTTAGGCCACTTTATCGCTGCTTGCAGCTATATTTATTATTATTATTTTATAATTTTTTTGTGTGCACTTCATAGGCATGTTAGATAAAGGTCCTTAGATTGCGTGTAGAATGTTTCATGCAAATTGCAAAAAAAATCCTAGAATAAAAACGGGTTTAAGCGTTTTACAAACTGCTCAAAATTATATAGCGCCCCCCTTTGGCCATTTGGGGTAAGATTGGTTTCAGTGATATTTGAACTAACCCTCTACACTATTTTGTCATGAAAATCTGACTTTGCATGTATGTTTCAGGGGCGTACCCAGGAATGAGGGTCAGGATAGGCGAAATGCCAGCCGAAATGCCAACGAGGTGCCCCCCCCCCCCCTATCCCCCCCCCATCGAGAAGCCCACCCCCCAGGGGAGGGGAGGGGGGGGGCGCCCATAAAAAACACATTTTCCATTTTAAATACGTTAAAGTGAATAAATAAATAAAAACAATATTCAAGTATACTATTCAATGCATGGATTTTTATTCTCAAAAAGCACAGCATTACAAACAAGGCAAACAATATGCCCAAATAGTGACACGTTTCAATTTGCAGGGCACACATCCAAATTAAAACCTTAAGCAGTGTGTTACATTTGGCTCCCTTGCTTTCTTTGATATCAAGGTGAGTCATAAATAAAGCAAGCTCATGTTCTTTAACTGCAGCAACACCCAAAACACTGCCAGAGACATTGAGAGTTTCTACCATTTCAGTTACATCAGCATCAGTTACATTAGCAGCACGGGGAGTTGCTAAGAATACACTAGCAGACGTCATGACACCATAAGAGCCTACGATCTGGTTTAAAATGATGCGTAAATCCTTTTCACATTGGACTCTTGATTGTTTTCCCAGGGTAGTGGTAATGATACTATCTTTGAATTTAGAGGGAACAAAGCATTTTCGAGCTGTACTAACTGCATATCTATCACACTTTACAATAGCATGTTCGGCACATAAAGCATTTGTTTCGGTCAGGATGCTTTTATATCCTTTCAAGCTATTTTCATCACACCTAATCGCTGACAGCTGTCTTTTGAGACCATCAATTAAATCTATAGCGTCTGGTACAGTAGTCTTTTTAGACTGCAGGTCATTGGTTGCTGCATCAGAACTAGAAAACAGGTTTTTAAAGAGAACGAGAAGGAAAACAAACTTCCTTGTTTGTATCCTAGTTAACAATGCATTTGCTTCTTCACATGATGGACCTAGATTCGTGACATAGGCCTAATTAGCCTACTCAAAAGGTCTAGTATAACGTCATAAAGTTCGTGCACTTTAGTAACAGCATTAGCTCTTGAACTCCACCTTGTGTCACAACCACGTTCAAGTTCAAGGGGTCTCTTCTCTCTTGTGTGGATATTTCTCTTTCTGAAGGTCAATAAAAGTAGCATGTCGGCTGCAGCCTGTCATAAAAGCATGCAGTGTATTCCCCGCTGCTGTCGGTGAGTTGCTGCCGCTTGAGCCTGGTTCTGTGTCCGGGAAGCAGGCTGCCTCGGCCCCTGCTGTCGGTGCTGCGTGCGGCGGCAGGCAGGTCTTCGGAAGGCGGCGAAGGCGGCTCCAAAGCGGCGGCAGGGAGGTCTTCAGAAGGCGGCTTGCTTTTGCTGGCGGCGGTGAACTGGAGCGTCTTTTCTGGGTGAACTTCTTCTTAGCTGGTGGTCTCATGTTGGAGTTCAGTCAGTAATGAATCAAGGCTAGTCTGAGAGCAACATACAGTATCCCACCTTTCAGCCAGGTAGAGGTGATAATGGCCCAAAATCCCCTCCCCTGCCCCGTAACACCATTATAACAAAAGACGCGCAGGAACAAAAGGCGAGGAAAAGGCGACCAGAATTCAATTTACATCCCAATGAACTGGCTGGCTGCCTTCCCCAGCGAGTGGGCAAGGGGGGTTGAGCAACATTCTTTAAGTTTTGTGGGTGCTTGGGGGTGCTTTGGGGGCTATATTTTAAATTTTCAACAGAATAAATGTAAGGCGACGGCCTTTTCGCCTTAATGGATTGCCCGCGCCTGGTATGTTTTAGAGGCAGAAGAATAATTTGCATAAAAATGCAATATCGTTTGAATTATTTAAAAAAGCATGTTTCAATGTTAAAGAAATCCGATCTGACAGATCTTTAGATATCGGTCCAAAGTTCACGTAAAAAAAGTTTTGTGCACGTGACGCGAAAATTCCAGAATAAAAGCGGGTTTACGCGTTTTACAAACTGCTCAAAAAGGCGGAAAATCGAAGGGCGGAGCTTACTTAACAACGACACAGATGTCTTCCGCTTGAGTCAAAGCACGCGTGTAACAAGTTGCATGTCTTCAAACGAAACGAGTCATGACTTATGCCCGTTTGAAGTTTGAATTTTCAAACGCTTCGTATAGCGCCCCCCTTTGGCCGATTGGAATAAAATTGGTTTCAGTGACACTTTGACTAACCCTCCACATCTTTGCCAAATGCCATGAACGTGTAACTTTGCATGTATGATTTAGAGGCCGAAGAATAATTTGCATAAAACCGCAATATTGATTGAATTATTAAAAAAATATATTTCACTTTAAAAGAAATCCGCCGAGACTAGTTTGACCGTATTGGTCCAAAGTTCATGTGAAAAAAGTGTTGTGCGCGTAACGCAAAAATCCCAGGAGGAGATAGATTTTTACTGTTTTTTATATAATTCAAAATTCTGGGGGATCTAAAGGTCAGAGGTCAAAAGTCAGAGCGTAAAAGTTGTTCGGCATGAGGAGACGCATACGTGTATACAGGTTTCATGACTGTACGTATAACAGAGCATGAGCTCTATCTGTTCAAAGTTCGCACTTTTGAAGGCTTCCTACAGCGCCACCATTTGGCCGATTGCTGTAAAAAATAATAGCACACTTCGCCACTGTAAGCTGAACACATTGATGTTTTTATTTTCATTTTCTGTCTAAGTATGTAGGAGTAGAAAGGAACCGAAGGTTTGAGGAGAACTTGATATGACGGTTAGATATTGTCACTAGAAAAATATTGTTCCTTCGAAACAATTGTGGGCTCGCTTCAAGCCAGAAAACAATGGCTATAAAAATACAAAATGTCAAGATCGCAGGCAGTGCTCTCTTTGACGTTACTGACGTCAAAGATTGGTCCATTTTGGACCAAAAATGTGTTGTGCAAAAGTTGACCCGCTGGTGGCGCTATAACAGGCCAATGTAAGAAGGGTGGTATCTGTTCCTTGACCTATTGGGAATGTGCTTGCAAGATTCACGCACATTGCAGGCTGTGTTCATGATTTGAGGTGTTTTTGGCTTTGGCCACTTTATCCCTGCTTGCAGCTATATTCATTATTATTATTTTTTTGTGTGTGTGCACTTCATAGGCATATTAGATAAAGGTCCTTAGATTGTGTGTAGAATGTTTCATGCAAATTGGAAAAAAAATCCTAACGGGTTTAAGCGCTTCACAAACTGCTCAAAATGATATAGCGCCCCCCTTTGGCCAATTGGGGTAAGATTGGTTTTAGTGATATTTGGACTAACACTCTACATCTTTGCCAAATGCCATGAACATGTTACTTTGCATGTATGATTTAGAGGCAGAAGAATAATTTGCATAAAACTGCAATATTCATTGAATTTATTTTAAAAAGCATGTTTCAATTTTAAAGAAATCCGATCTGACAGATCTTTAGATATCGGTCCAAAGTTCACGTAAAAAAAGTTTTGTGCACGTGGAGTGAAAATTCCAGAATAAAAGTGGGTTTACGCGTTTTACAAACTGCTCAAAATGGCGGAAAATCAAAGGGCGGAGCTTACTTAACAACGACACAGATGTCTTCTGCTTGAGTCAAAGCACGCGTGTAAGCAAGTTGCATGTCTTCAAACGAAACGAGTCATGACTTATGTCCGTTTAAAGTTTGAATTTTCAAACGCTTTGTATAGCGCCCCCCTTTGGCCGATTGGAATAAAATTGGTTTCAGTGATACTTTGACTAACCCTCTACATCTTTGCCAAATGCCATGAACGTGTAACTTTGCATGTATGATTTAGAGGCCGAAGAATAATTTGCATAAAACCGCAATATAGATTGAATTATAAAAAAAATATATTTCACTTTAAAAGAAATCCGGCGAGACTAGTTTGACCGTATTGGTCCAAAGTTCATGTGAAAAAAGTTTTGTGAGCATAACGTGAAAATCCCAGGAGGAGATAGATTTTTACTGTTTTTCATATAATTCCAAATTTTGGGGGATCTAAAGGTCAGAGGTGAAAAGTCAGAGCGTAAAAGTTGTTCGGCATGAGGAGACGCATACGTGTATACAGGTTTCATGGCTGTACGTATAACAGAGCATGAGCTCTACCTGTTCAAAGTTCGCACTTTCGAAGGCTTCCTACAGCGCCACCATTTGGCCGATTGCTGTATAAAATAATAGCACACTTCGCCACTGTAAGCTGAACACATTGATGTTTTTATTTTCATTTTCTCACTAAGTATGTAGGAGTAGAAAGGAACCGAAGTTTTGAGGAGAACTTGATATGACAATATCAAGTTCTCACTAGAAAAATATTGTTCCTTCGAAACAATTGTGGGCTCGCTTCAAGCCGGAAAACAATGGCTATAAAAGCACAAAATGTCAAGATCGCAGGCAGTGCTCTCTTTGACGTTACTGACGTCAAAGATTGGTCCATTTTGTTCCAAAAATGTGTTGTGCAAAAGTTGACCCGCTGGTGGCGCTATAACAGGCCAATGTGAGAAGGTTGGTATCTGTTCCTTGACCTATTGGGAATGTGCTTGCAAGATTTCACGCACATCCCAGGCTGTGTTCATGATTTGAGGTGTTTTTGGCTTTGGACACTTTATCGCTGCTTGCAGCTATATTTATTATTATTATTTTATAATTTTTTTGTGTGCACTTCATAGGCATGTTAGATAAAGGTCCTTAGATTGCGTGTAGAATGTTTCATGCAAATTGCAAAAAAAATCCTAGAATAAAAACGGGTTTAAGCGTTTTACAAACTGCTCAAAATTATATAGCGCCCCCCTTTGGCCATTTGGGGTAAGATTGGTTTCAGTGATATTTGAACTAACCCTCTACACTATTTTGTCATGAAAATGTGACTTTGCTTGTATGTTTTAGAGGCAGAAGAATAATTTGCATAAAAATGCAATATTGTTTGAATTATTTAAAAAAGCATGTTTCAATGTTAAAGAAATCCGATCTGACAGATCTTTAGATATCGGTCCAAAGTTCACGTAAAAAAAGTTTTGTGCACGTGACGCGAAAATTCCAGAATAAAAGCGGGTTTACGCGTTTTACAAACTGCTCAAAGTGGCGGAAAATCGAAGGGCGGAGCTTACTTAACAACGACACAGATGTCTTCCGCTTGAGTCAAAGCACGCGTGTAACAAGTTGCATGTCTTCAAACGAAACGAGTCATGACTTATGCCCGTTTGAAGTTTGAATTTTCAGACGCTTCGTATAGCGCCCCCCTTTGGCCGATTGGAATAAAATTGGTTTCAGTGATACCTTGACTAACCCTCTACATCTTTGCCAAATGCCATGAACGTGTAACTTTGCATGTATGATTTAGAGGCCGAAGAATAATTTGCATAAAACTGCAATATTTATTGAATTATTAAAAAATTATATTTCACTTTAAAAGAAATCCGCCGAGATTAGTTTGACCGTATTGGTCCAAAGTTCATGTGAAAAAAGTTTTGTGCGCGTATCGAAAAAAACCCAGGAGGAGATAGATTTTTACTGTTTTTCATATAATTCCGAATTGTGGGAGATCTAAAGGTCAGAGGTCAAAAGTCAGAGGCTAAAAGTTGTTCGGCATGAGGAGACGCATACGTGTATACAGGTTTCATGCCTGTACCTCAAACACAGCATGAGCTATACCTGTTCAAAGTTCGCACTTTCGAAGGCTTCCTACAGCGCCACCATTTGGCCGATTGCTGTAAAAAGTAATAGCACACTTCGCCACTGTAAACTGAACACATTGATGTTTTTATTTTCATTTTCTCACTAAGTATGTAGGAGTAGAAAGGAACCGAAGTTTTTTGATACTTGATATGCCTGCCTGATAGATAAATAAATAAATAAATAATGACAATATCTAAAGTGTGCTCGCCTTATAGGCGAGCCCACAACTAGAAAAATATTGTTCCTTCGAAACAATTGTGGGCTCGCTTCAAGCCAGAAAACAATGGCTATTAAAGTACAAAATGTCAAGATCGCAGGCAGTGCTCTCTTTGACGTTACTGACGTCAAAGATTGGTCCATTTTGTTCCAAAAATGTGTTGTGCAAAAGTTGACCCGCTGGTGGCGCTATAACAGGCCAATGTAAGAAGGGTGGTATCTGTTCCTTGACCTATTGGGAATGTGCTTGCAAGATTTCACGCACATTGCAGGCTGTGTTCATGATTTGAGGTGTTTTTGGCTTTGGCCACTTTATCGCTGCTTGCAGCTATATTCATTATTATTATTTTTTTTGTGTGTGTGCACTTCATAGGCATATTAGATAAAGGTCCTTAGATTGTGTGTAGAATGTTTCATGCAAATTGCAAAAAAAAAATCCAAACGGGTTTAAGCGTTTCACAAACTGCTCAAAATTATATAGCGCCCCCCTTTGGCCAATTGGGGTAAGATTGGTTTTAGTGATATTTGGACTAACACTCTACATCTTTGCCAAATGCCATGAACATGTTACTTTGCATGTATGATTTAGAGGCAGAAGAATAATTTGCATAAAACTGCAATATTCATGGAATTTATTTAAAAAAGCATGTTTCAATTTTAAAGAAATCCGATCTGACAGATCTTTAGATATTGGTCCAAAGTTCACGTAAAAAAAGTTTTGTGCACGTGGAGCGAAAATTCCAGAATAAAAGCGGGTTTACGCGTTTTACAAAGTGCTCAAAATGGCGGAAAATCGAAGGGCGGAGCTTACTTAACAACGACACAGATGTCTTCCGCTCGAGTCAAAGCACGCGTGTAACAAGTTGCATGTCTTCAAACGAAACGAGTCATGACTTATGCCCGTTTGAAGTTTGAATTTTCAAACGCTTCGTATAGCGCCACCCTTTGGCCAATTGGAATAAGATTGGTTTCAGTGATATTTTGACTAACCCTCTACATCTTTGCCAAATGCCATGAACGCGTAACTTTGCATGTATGATTTAGAGGCAAAAGAATAATTTGCATAAAACCGCAATATTGATTGAATTATTAAAAAATTATATTTCACTTTAAAAGAAATCCGACCAGACAGTTTGACCGTATTGGTCCAAAGTTCATGTGAAAAAAGTTTTGTGCACTTGACGCGAAAATCCCAGGAGGAGATAGATTTTTACTGTTTTTCATATAATTCCGAATTGTGGGAGACCTAAAGGTCAGAGGTCAAAAGTTAGAGGGTAAAAGTTGTTCGGCATGAGGAGACGCATAAGTGTATACAGGTTTCATGGCTGTATTTATAACACAGCATGAGCTATACCTGTTCAAAGATCGCACTTTCGAAGGCATCCTACAGCGCCACCATTTGGCCGATTGCTGTAAAAAGTAATAGCATACTTCGCCACAGTAAGCTGAACACATTGATGTTTTTATTTTCATTTTCTCACTAAGTATGTAGGAGTAGAAAGGAACCGAAGTTTTTTGATACTTGATATGCCTGCCTAGTATAGAAATAATGACAATATCTAAAGTGTGCTCGCCTTATAGGCGAGCCCACAACTAGAAAAATATTGTTCCTTCGAAACAATTGTGGGCTCGCTTCAAGCCAGAAAACAATGGCTATAAAAGTACAAAATGTCAAGATCGCAGGCAGTGCTCTCTTTGACGTTACTGACGTCAAAGATTGGTCCATTTTGTTCCAAAAATGTGTTGTGCAAAAGTTGACCCGCTGGTGGCGCTATAACAGGCCAATGTAAGAAGGGTGGTATCTGCTCCTTGACCTATTGGGAATGTGCTTGCAAGATTTCACGCACATTGCAGGCTGTGTTCATGATTTGAGGTGTTTTTGGCTTTGGCCACTTTATCGCTGCTTGCAGCTATATTCATTATTATTATTTTTTTGTGTGTGTGCACTTCATAGGCATATTAGATAAAGGTCCTTAGATTGTGTGTAGAATGTTTCATGCAAATTGCAAAAATAAATCCTAACGGGTTTAAGCGTTTCACAAACTGCTCAAAATGATATAGCGCCCCCCTTTGGCCAATTGGGGTAAGATTGGTTTTAGTGATATTTGGACTAACACTCTACATCTTTGACAAATGCCATGAACATGTTACTTTGCATGTATGATTTAGAGGCAGAAGAATAATTTGCATAAAACTGCAATATTCATTGAATTTATTTTAAAAAGCATGTTTCAATTTTAAAGAAATCCGATCTGACAGATCTTTAGATATCGGTCCAAAGTTCACGTAAAAAAAGTTTTGTGCACGTGGAGTGAAAATTCCAGAATAAAAGCGGGTTTACGCGTTTTACAAACTGCTCAATATGGCGGAAAATCGGGGGGCGGAGCTTACTTAACAACGACACAGATGTCTTCCGCTCGAGTCAAAGCACGCGTGTAACAAGTTGCATGTCTTCAAACGAAACGAGTCATGACTTATGCCCGTTTGAAGTTTGAATTTTCAAACGCTTCGTATAGCGCCCCCCTTTGGCCGATTGGAATAAAATTGGTTTCAGTGATACTTTGACTAACCCTCCACATCTTTGCCAAATGCCATGAACGTGTAACTTTGCATGTATGATTTAGAGGCCGAAGAATAATTTGTATAAAACCGCAACATTGATTGAATTATTAATAAAATATATTTCACTTTAAAAGAAATCCGCCGAGACTAGTTTGACCGTATTGGTCCAAAGTTCATGTGAAAAAAGTTTCATGTGCGTATCGCAAAGATCCCAGGAGGAGATAGATTTTTACTGTTTTTCATATAATTCCAAATTCTGAGGGATCTAAAGATCAGAGGTCAAAAGTCAGAGCGTAAAAATTGTTCGGCATGAGGAGACGCATACGTGTATACAGGTTTCATGGCTGTACGTATAACAGAGCATGAGCTATACCTGTTCAAAGTTCGCACTTTCGAAGGCTTCCTACAGCGCCACCATTTGGCCGATTGCTGTAAAAAGTAATAGCACACGTCGCCACAGTAAGCTGAACACATTGATGTTTTTATTTTCATTTTCTCACTAAGTATGTAGGAGTAGAAAGGAACCGAAGTTTTGAGGAGAACTTGATATGACGGTTAGATATTGTCACTAGAAAAATATTGTTCCTTCGAAACAATTGTGGGCTCGCTTCAAGCCAGAAAACAATGGCTATAAAAGCACAAAATGTCAAGATCGCAGGCAGTGCTCTCTTTGACGTTACTGACGTCAAAGATTGGTCCATTTTGTTCCAAAAATGTGTTGTGCAAAAGTTGACCCGCTGGTGGCGCTATAACAGGCCAATGTGAGAAGGTTGGTATCTGTTCCTTGACCTATTGGGAATGTGCTTGCAAGATTTCACGCACATCCCAGGCTGTGTTCATGATTTGAGGTGTTTTTGGCTTTGGACACTTTATCGCTGCTTGCAGCTATATTTATTATTATTATTTTATAATTTTTTTGTGTGCACTTCATAGGCATGTTAGATAAAGGTCCTTAGATTGCGTGTAGAATGTTTCATGCAAATTGCAAAAAAAATCCTAGAATAAAAACGGGTTTAAGCGTTTTACAAACTGCTCAAAATTATATAGCGCCCCCCTTTGGCCATTTGGGGTAAGATTGGTTTCAGTGATATTTGAACTAACCCTCTACACTATTTTGTCATGAAAATGTGACTTTGCTTGTATGTTTTAGAGGCAGAAGAATAATTTGCATAAAAATGCAATATTGTTTGAATTATTTAAAAAAGCATGTTTCAATGTTAAAGAAATCCGATCTGACAGATCTTTAGATATCGGTCCAAAGTTCACGTAAAAAAAGTTTTGTGCACGTGACGCGAAAATTCCAGAATAAAAGCGGGTTTACGCGTTTTACAAACTGCTCAAAGTGGCGGAAAATCGAAGGGCGGAGCTTACTTAACAACGACACAGATGTCTTCCGCTTGAGTCAAAGCACGCGTGTAACAAGTTGCATGTCTTCAAACGAAACGAGTCATGACTTATGCCCGTTTGAAGTTTGAATTTTCAGACGCTTCGTATAGCGCCCCCCTTTGGCCGATTGGAATAAAATTGGTTTCAGTGATACCTTGACTAACCCTCTACATCTTTGCCAAATGCCATGAACGTGTAACTTTGCATGTATGATTTAGAGGCCGAAGAATAATTTGCATAAAACTGCAATATTTATTGAATTATTAAAAAATTATATTTCACTTTAAAAGAAATCCGCCGAGATTAGTTTGACCGTATTGGTCCAAAGTTCATGTGAAAAAAGTTTTGTGCGCGTATCGAAAAAAACCCAGGAGGAGATAGATTTTTACTGTTTTTCATATAATTCCGAATTGTGGGAGACCTAAAGGTCAGAGGTCAAAAGTTAGAGGGTAAAAGTTGTTCGGCATGAGGAGACGCATAAGTGTATACAGGTTTCATGGCTGTATGTATAACACAGCATGAGCTATACCTGTTCAAAGATCGCACTTTCGAAGGCTTCCTACAGCGCCACCATTTGGCCGATTGCTGTATAAAGTAATAGCACACATCGCCACTGTAAACTGAACACATTGATGTTTTTATTTTCATTTTCTCACTAAGTATGTAGGAGTAGAAAGGAACCGAAAATCCCGTCTACTTACTAGATAAATAAATAAATAAATAATGACAATATCTAAAGTGTGCTCGCCAGGTACTGGCGAGCCCACAACTAGAAAAATATTGTTCCTTCGAAACAATTGTGGGCTCGCTTCAAGCCAGAAAACAATGGCTATAAAAGCACAAAATGTCAAGATCGCAGGCAGTGCTCTCTTTGACGTTACTGACGTCAAAGATTGGTCCATTTTGTTCCAAAAATGTGTTGTGCAAAAGTTGACCCGCTGGTGGCGCTATAACAGGCCAATGTGAGAAGGTTGGTATCTGTTCCTTGACCTATTGGGAATGTGCTTGCAAGATTTCACACACATCCCAGGCTGTGTTCATGATTTGAGGTGTTTTTGGCCTTGGCCACTTTATCGCTGCTTGCAGCTATATTTATAATTATTATTATATTTTTTTTGTGTGTGCACTTCATAGGCATATTAGATAAAGGTCCTTTGATTGTGTGTAGAATATTTCATGCAAATTGCTAAAAAGAAATCCTAGAATAAAAACGGTTTTAAGCGTTTCACAAACTGCTCAAAATGATATAGCGCCCCCCTTTGGCCAATTGGGGTATGATTGGTTTTAGTGATATTTGGAATAACACTCTACATATTTGCCAAATGCCATGAACATGCTACTTTGCATGTATGATTTAGAGGCAGAAGAATAATTTGCATAAAAATGCAATATTCATTGAATTATTTAAAAAAGCATGTTTCAATTTTAAAGAAATCCGATCTGACAGATCTTTAGATATCGGTCCAAAGTTCACGTAAAAAAAGATTTGTGCACGTGACGCGAAAATTTCAGAATAAAAACGGGTTTACGCGTTTTACAAACTGCTCAAATTGGCGGAAAATCTAAGGGCGGAGCTTACTTAACAACAACACAGATGTCTTCCGCTTGAGTCAAAGCACGCGTGTAACAAGTTGCATGTCTTCAAACGAAACGAGTCAAGACTTATGCCCGTTTGAAGTTTGAATTTTCAAACGCTTCGTATAGCGCCCCCCTTTGGCTAATTGGAATAAAATTGGTTTCAGTGATACTTTGACTAACCCTCCACATCTTTGCCAAATGCCATGAACGTGTAACTTTGCATGTATGATTTAGAGGCCGAAGAATAATTTGCATAAAACCGCAATATTGATTGAATTATTAAAAAATTATATTTCACTTTAAAAAAAATCTGGTTGATCAATCTGACCGTATTGGTCCAAAGTTCATGTGAAAAAGGTTTTGTGCACTTGACGCGAAAATCCCAGGAGGAGATAGATTTTTACTGTTTTTCATATAATTCCGAATTGTGGGAGACCTAAAGGTCAGAGGTCAAAAGTTAGAGGGTAAAAGTTGTTCGGCATGAGGAGACGCATACGTGTATACAGGTTTCATGCCTGTACCTCAAACACAGCATGAGCTATACCTGTTCAAAGTTCGCACTTTCGAAGGCTTCGTGCAGCGCCACCATTTGGCCGATTGCTATAAAAAATAATAGCGCACTTCGCCACTGTAAACTGAACACATTGATGTTTTTATTTTCATTTTCTCACTAAGTATGTAGGAGTAGAAAGGAACCGAAGTTCCCGTCTACTGTCTGACTGACTGATAGATAAATAATGACAATATCTAAAGTGTGCTCGCCTTATAGGCGAGCCCACAACTAGAAAAATATTGTTCCTTCGAAACAATTGTGGGCTCGCTTCAAGCCAGAAAACAATGGCTATAAAAGTACAAAATGTCAAGATCGCAGGCAGTGCTCTCTTTGACGTTACTGACGTCAAAGATTGGTCCATTTTGTTCCAAAAATGTGTTGTGCAAAAGTTGACCCGCTGGTGGCGCTATAACAGGCCAATGTAAGAAGGGTGGTATCTGCTCCTTGACCTATTGGGAATGTGCTTGCAAGATTTCACGCACATTGCAGGCTGTGTTCATGATTTGAGGTGTTTTTGGCTTTGGCCACTTTATCGCTGCTTGCAGCTATATTCATTATTATTATTTTTTTTGTGTGTGTGCACTTCATAGGCATATTAGATAAAGGTCCTTAGATTGTGTGTAGAATGTTTCATGCAAATTGCAAAAATAAATCCTAACGGGTTTAAGCGTTTCACAAACTGCTCAAAATGATATAGCGCCCCCCTTTGGCCAATTGGGGTAAGATTGGTTTTAGTGATATTTGGACTAACACTCTACATCTTTGCCAAATGCCATGAACATGTTACTTTGCATGTATGATTTAGAGGCAGAAGAATAATTTGCATAAAACTGCAATATTCATTGAATTTATTTTAAAAAGCATGTTTAAATTTTAAAGAAATCCGATCTGACAGATCTTTAGATATCGGTCCAAAGTTCACGTAAAAAAAGTTTTGTGCACGTGGAGTGAAAATTCCAGAATAAAAGCGGGTTTACGCGTTTTACAAACTGCTCAATATGGCGGAAAATCGGGGGGCGGAGCTTACTTAACAACGACACAGATGTCTTCCGCTCGAGTCAAAGCACGCGTGTAACAAGTTGCATGTCTTCAAACGAAACGAGTCATGACTTATGCCCGTTTGAAGTTTGAATTTTCAAACGCTTCGTATAGCGCCCCCCTTTGGCCGATTGGAATAAAATTGGTTTCAGTGATACTTTGACTAACCCTCCACATCTTTGCCAAATGCCATGAACGTGTAACTTTGCATGTATGATTTAGAGGCCGAAGAATAATTTGCATAAAACCGCAACATTGATTGAATTATTAATAAAATATATTTCACTTTAAAAGAAATCCGCCGAGACTAGTTTGACCGTATTGGTCCAAAGTTCATGTGAAAAAAGTTTCATGCGCGTATCGCAAAGATCCCAGGAGGAGATAGATTTTTACTGTTTTTCATATAATTCCAAATTCTGAGGGATCTAAAGATCAGAGGTCAAAAGTCAGAGCGTAAAAATTGTTCGGCATGAGGAGACGCATACGTGTATACAGGTTTCATGGCTGTACGTATAACAGAGCATGAGCTATACCTGTTCAAAGTTCGCACTTTCGAAGGCTTCCTACAGCGCCACCATTTGGCCGATTGCTGTAAAAAGTAATAGCACACGTCGCCACAGTAAGCTGAACACATTGATGTTTTTATTTTCATTTTCTCACTAAGTATGTAGGAGTAGAAAGGAACCGAAGTTTTGAGGAGAACTTGATATGACGGTTAGATATTGTCACTAGAAAAATATTGTTCCTTCGAAACAATTGTGGGCTCGCTTCAAGCCAGAAAACAATGGCTATAAAAGCACAAAATGTCAAGATCGCAGGCAGTGCTCTCTTTGACGTTACTGACGTCAAAGATTGGTCCATTTTGTTCCAAAAATGTGTTGTGCAAAAGTTGACCCGCTGGTGGCGCTATAACAGGCCAATGTGAGAAGGTTGGTATCTGTTCCTTGACCTATTGGGAATGTGCTTGCAAGATTTCACGCACATCCCAGGCTGTGTTCATGATTTGAGGTGTTTTTGGCTTTGGACACTTTATCGCTGCTTGCAGCTATATTTATTATTATTATTTTATAATTTTTTTGTGTGCACTTCATAGGCATGTTAGATAAAGGTCCTTAGATTGCGTGTAGAATGTTTCATGCAAATTGCAAAAAAAATCCTAGAATAAAAACGGGTTTAAGCGTTTTACAAACTGCTCAAAATTATATAGCGCCCCCCTTTGGCCATTTGGGGTAAGATTGGTTTCAGTGATATTTGAACTAACCCTCTACACTATTTTGTCATGAAAATGTGACTTTGCTTGTATGTTTTAGAGGCAGAAGAATAATTTGCATAAAAATGCAATATTGTTTGAATTATTTAAAAAAGCATGTTTCAATGTTAAAGAAATCCGATCTGACAGATCTTTAGATATCGGTCCAAAGTTCACGTAAAAAAAGTTTTGTGCACGTGACGCGAAAATTCCAGAATAAAAGCGGGTTTACGCGTTTTACAAACTGCTCAAAGTGGCGGAAAATCGAAGGGCGGAGCTTACTTAACAACGACACAGATGTCTTCCGCTTGAGTCAAAGCACGCGTGTAACAAGTTGCATGTCTTCAAACGAAACGAGTCATGACTTATGCCCGTTTGAAGTTTGAATTTTCAGACGCTTCGTATAGCGCCCCCCTTTGGCCGATTGGAATAAAATTGGTTTCAGTGATACCTTGACTAACCCTCTACATCTTTGCCAAATGCCATGAACGTGTAACTTTGCATGTATGATTTAGAGGCCGAAGAATAATTTGCATAAAACTGCAATATTTATTGAATTATTAAAAAATTATATTTCACTTTAAAAGAAATCCGCCGAGATTAGTTTGACCGTATTGGTCCAAAGTTCATGTGAAAAAAGTTTTGTGCGCGTATCGAAAAAAACCCAGGAGGAGATAGATTTTTACTGTTTTTCATATAATTCCGAATTGTGGGAGATCTAAAGGTCAGAGGTCAAAAGTCAGAGGCTAAAAGTTGTTCGGCATGAGGAGACGCATACGTGTATACAGGTTTCATGCCTGTACCTCAAACACAGCATGAGCTATACCTGTTCAAAGTTCGCACTTTCGAAGGCTTCCTACAGCGCCACCATTTGGCCGATTGCTGTAAAAAGTAATAGCACACTTCGCCACTGTAAACTGAACACATTGATGTTTTTATTTTCATTTTCTCACTAAGTATGTAGGAGTAGAAAGGAACCGAAGTTTTTTGATACTTGATATGACTGCCTGATAGATAAACTAGAAAAATATTGTTCCTTCGAAACAATTGTGGGCTCGCTTCAAGCCAGAAAACAATGGCTATTAAAGTACAAAATGTCAAGATCGCAGGCAGTGCTCTCTTTGACGTTACTGACGTCAAAGATTGGTCCATTTTGTTCCAAAAATGTGTTGTGCAAAAGTTGACCCGCTGGTGGCGCTATAACAGGCCAATGTAAGAAGGGTGGTATCTGTTCCTTGACCTATTGGGAATGTGCTTGCAAGATTTCACGCACATTGCAGGCTGTGTTCATGATTTGAGGTGTTTTTGGCTTTGGCCACTTTATCGCTGCTTAAAGCTATATTCATTATTATTATTTTTTTTGTGTGTGTGCACTTCATAGGCATATTAGATAAAGGTCCTTAGATTGTGTGTAGAATGTTTCATGCAAATTGCAAAAAAAAAAAAAATCCAAACGGGTTTAAGCGTTTCACAAACTGCTCAAAATGATATAGCGCCCCCCTTTGGCCAATTGGGGTAAGATTGGTTTTAGTGATATTTGGACTAACACTCTACATCTTTGCCAAATGCCATGAACATGTTACTTTGCATGTATGATTTAGAGGCAGAAGAATAATTTGCATAAAACTGCAATATTCATGGAATTTATTTAAAAAAGCATGTTTCAATTTTAAAGAAATCCGATCTGACAGATCTTTAGATATCGGTCCAAAGTTCACGTAAAAAAAGTTTTGTGCACGTGGAGCGAAAATTCCAGAATAAAAGCGGGTTTACGCGTTTTACAAAGTGCTCAAAATGGCGGAAAATCGAAGGGCGGAGCTTACTTAACAACGACACAGATGTCTTCTGCTCGAGTCAAAGCACGCGTGTAACAAGTTGCATGTCTTCAAACGAAACGAGTCATGACTTATGCCCGTTTGAAGTTTGAATTTTCAAACGCTTCGTATAGCGCCACCCTTTGGCCAATTGGAATAAGATTGGTTTCAGTGATATTTTGACTAACCCTCTACATCTTTGCCAAATGCCATGAACGCGTAACTTTGCATGTATGATTTAGAGGCAAAAGAATAATTTGCATAAAACCGCAATATTGATTGAATTATTAAAAAATTATATTTCACTTTAAAAGAAATCCGACCAGACAGTTTGACCGTATTGGTCCAAAGTTCATGTGAAAAAAGTTTTGTGCACTTGACGCGAAAATCCCAGGAGGAGATAGATTTTTACTGTTTTTCATATAATTCCGAATTGTGGGAGACCTAAAGGTCAGAGGTCAAAAGTTAGAGGGTAAAAGTTGTTCGGCATGAGGAGACGCATAAGTGTATACAGGTTTCATGGCTGTATTTATAACACAGCATGAGCTATACCTGTTCAAAGATCGCACTTTCGAAGGCTTCCTACAGCGCCACCATTTGGCCGATTGCTGTAAAAAGTAATAGCATACTTCGCCAGAGTAAGCTGAACACATTGATGTTTTTATTTTCATTTTCTCACTAAGTATGTAGGAGTAGAAAGGAACCGAAGTTTTTTGATACTTGATATGCCTGCCTAGTATAGAAATAATGACAATATCTAAAGTGTGCTCGCCTTATAGGCGAGCCCACAACTAGAAAAATATTGTTCCTTCGAAACAATTGTGGGCTCGCTTCAAGCCGGAAAACAATGGCTATAAAAGTACAAAATGTCAAGATCGCAGGCAGTGCTCTCTTTGACGTTACTGACGTCAACGATTGGTCCATTTTGTTCCAAAAATGTGTTGTGCAAAAGTTGACCCGCTGGTGGCGATATAACAGGCCAATGTAAGAAGGGTGGTATCTGTTCCTTGACCTATTGGGAATGTGCTTGCAAGATTTCACACACATTGCAGGCTGTGTTCATGATTTGAGGTGTTTTTGGCCTTGGCCAATTTATCGCTGCTTGCAGCTATATTTATAATTATTGTTATATATTTTTTGTGTGTGCACTTCATAGGCATATTAGATAAAGGTCCTTAGATTGTGTGTAGAACGTTTCATGCAAATTGCGAAAAAAAATCCTAATGGGTTTAAGCGTTTCACAAACTGCTCAAAATGATATAGCGCCCCCCTTTGGCCAATTGGGGTAAGATTGGTTTTAGTGATATTTGGACTAACACTCTACATCTTTGCCAAATGCCATGAACATGTTACTTTGCATGTATGATTTAGAGGCAGAAGAATAATTTGCATAAAACTGCAATCTTCATTGAATTATTAAAAAAAGCATGTTTCAATTTTAAAGAAATCCGATCTGACAGATCTTTAGATATTGGTCCAAAGATCACGTAAAAAACGTTTTGTGCACGTGACGCAAAAATTCCAGAATAAAAGCGGGTTTACGTGTTTTACAAACTGCTCAAAATGGCGGAAAATTGAAGGGCGGAGCTTACTTAACAACGACACAGATGTCTTCCGCTTGAGTCAAAGCACGCGTGTAACAAGTTGCATGTCTTCAAACGAAACGAGTCATGACTTATGCCCGTTTGAAGTTTGAATTTTCAAACGCTTCGTATAGCGCCCCCCTTTGGCCAATTGGAATAAGATTGGTTTCAGTGATATTTTGACTAACCTTCTACATCTTTGCCAAATGCCATGAACGTGTGACTTTGTATGTATGATTTAGAGGCAAAATAATTATTGGCATAAAACTGCAATATTGAGTGAATTATTAAAAAATAATGTTTCACTTTAAAAAAAATCTGGTTGATCAATCTGACCGTATTGGTCCAAAGTTCATGTGAAAAAAGTTTCGTGCGCCTAACGAAAAAAAACCAGGAGGAGATAGATTTTTACTGTTTTTCATATTATTCAAAATTCTGGGGGATCTAAAGGTCAAAGGTCAAAAGTCTGAGCGTAAATGTTGTTTGGCATGAGGAGACGCATACGTGTATACAGGTTTCATGGCTGTACGTATAACAGAGCATGAGCTATACCTGTTCAAAGTTCGCACTTTCGAAGGCTTCCTACAGCGCCACCATTTGGCCGATTGCTGTAAAAAATAATAGCACACTTCGCCACTGTAAACCGAACACATTGATGTTTTTATTTTCATTTTCTCACTAAGTATGTAGGAGTAGAAAGGAACCGAAGTTTTGAGGAGAACTTGATATGACGGTTAGATATTGTCACTAGAAAAATATTGTTCCTTCGAAACAATTGTGGGCTCGCTTCAAGCCGGAAAACAATGGCTATAAAAGCACAAAATGTCAAGATCGCAGGCAGTGCTCTCTTTGACGTTACTGACGTCAACGATTGGTCCATTTTGTTCCAAAAATGTGTTGTGCAAAAGTTGACCCGCTGGTGGCGCTATAACAGGCCAATGTAAGAAGGGTGGTATCTGTTCCTTGACCTATTGGGAATGTGCTTGCAAGATTTCACGCACATTGCAGGCTGTGTTCATGATTTGAGGTGTTTTTGGCTTTGGACACTTTATCGCTGCTTGCAGCTATATTCATTATTATAATGTTTTTGTGTGTGTGCACTTCATAGGCATATTAGATAAAGGTCCTTAGATTGTGTGTAGAATGTTTCATGCAAATTGCAAAAAAAAAATCCTAACGGGTTTAAGCGTTTCACAAACTGCTCAAAATGATATAGCGCCCCCCTTTGGCCAATTGGGGTAAGATTGGTTTTAGTGATATTTGGACTAACACTCTACATCTTTGCCAAATGCCATGAACATGTTACTTTGCATGTATGATTTAGAGGCAGAAGAATAATTTGCATAAAACTGCAATATTCATTGAATTTATTTAAAAAAGCATGTTTCAATTTTAAAGAAATCCGATCTGACAGATCTTTAGATATCGGTCCAAAGTTCACGTAAAAAAAGTTTTGTGCACGTGGAGCGAAAATTCCAGAATAAAAGCAGGTTTACGCGTTTTACAAACTGCTCAATATGGCGGAAAATCGAAGGGCGGAGCTTACTTAACAACGACACAGATGTCTTCCGCTCGAGTCAAAGCACGCATGTAACAAGTTGCATGTCTTCAAACAAAACGAGTCATGACTTATGCCCGTTTGAAGTTTGAATTTTCAAACGCTTCGTATAGCGCCCCCCTTTGGCCGATTGGAATAAAATTGGTTTCAGTGATACTTTGACTAACCCTCCACATCTTTGCCAAATGCCATGAACGTGTAACTTTGCATGTATGATTTAGAGGCCGAAGAATAATTTGCATAAAACCGCAATATTGATGGAATTATTAAAAAATTATATTTCACTTTAAAAAAAATCTGGTTGATCAATCTGACCGTATTGGTCCAAAGTTCATGTGAAAAAAGTTTTGTGCACTTGACGTGAAAATCCCAGGAGGAGATAGATTTTTACTGTTTTTCATATAATTCCGAATTGTGGGAGACCTAAAGGTCAGAGGTCAAAAGTTAGAGGGTAAAAGTTGTTCGGCATGAGGAGACGCATAAGTGTATACAGGTTTCATGGCTGTATGTATAACACAGCATGAGCTCTACCTGTTCAAAGTTCGCACTTTCGAAGGCTTCCTACAGCGCCACCATTTGGCCGATTGCTGTATAAAGTAATAGCACACGTCGCCACTGTAAGCTGAACACATTGATGTTTTTATTTTCATTTTCTCACTAAGTATGTAGGAGTAGAAAGGAACCGAAGTTTTGAGGAGAACTTGATATGACAATATCAAGTTCTCACTAGAAAAATATTGTTCCTTCGAAACAATTGTGGGCTCGCTTCAAGCCAGAAAACAATGGCTATAAAAGTACAAAATGTCAAGATCGCAGGCAGTGCTCTCTTTGACGTTACTGACGTCAACGATTGGTCCATTTTGTTCCAAAAATGTGTTGTGCAAAAGTTGACCCGCTGGTGGCGCTATAACAGGCCAATGTAAGAAGGGTGGTATCTGTTCCTTGACCTATTGGGAATGTGCTTGCAAGATTTCACGCACATTGCAGGCTGTGTTCATGATTTGAGGTGTTTTTGGCTTTGGCCACTTTATCGCTGCTTGCAGCTATATTCATTATTATAATTTTTTTGTGTGTGTGCACTTCATAGGCATATTAGATAAAGGTCCTTAGATTGTGTGTAGAATGTTTCATGCAAATTGCACAAAAAAAATCCTAACGGGTTTAAGCGTTTCACAAACTGCTCAAAATGATATAGCGCCCCCCTTTGTTCAATTGGGGTAAGATTGGTTTTAGTGATATTTGGACTAACACTCTACATCTTTGCCAAATGCCATGAACATGTTACTTTGCATGTATGATTTAGAGGCAGAAGAATAATTTGCATAAAACTGCAATATTCATTGAATTTATTTAAAAAAGCATGTTTCAATTTTAAAGAAATCCGATCTGACAGATCTTTAGATATCGGTCCAAAGTTCACGTAAAAAAAGTTTTGTGCACGTGGAGCGAAAATTCCAGAATAAAAGCGGGTTTACGCGTTTTACAAACTGCTCAATATGGCGGAAAATCGAAGGGCGGAGCTTACTTAACAACGACACAGATGTCTTCCGCTCGAGTCAAAGCACGCGTGTAACAAGTTGCATGTCTTCAAACAAAACGAGTCATGACTTATGCCCGTTTGAAGTTTGAATTTTCAAACGCTTCGTATAGCACCCCCCTTTGGCCGATTGGAATAAAATTGGTTTCAGTGATACTTTGACTAACCCTCCACATCTTTGCCAAATGCCATGAACGTGTAACTTTGCATGTATGATTTAGAGGCCGAAGAATAATTTGCATAAAACCGCAATATTGATTGAATTATTAAAAAATTATATTTCACTTTAAAAAAAATCTGGTTGATCAATCTGACCGTATTGGTCCAAAGTTCATGTGAAAAAAGTTTTGTGCACTTGATGCGAAAATCCCAGGAGGAGATAGATTTTTACTGTTTTTCATATAATTCCGAATTGTGGGAGACCTAAAGGTCAGAGGTCAAAAGTTAGAGGGTAAAAGTTGTTCGGCATGAGGAGACGCATACGTGTATACAGGTTTCATGGCTGTAACTAAAACACAGCATGAGCTATACCTGTTCAAAGTTCGCACTTTCGAAGGCTTCCTACAGCGCCACCATTTGGCTGATTGCTATAAAAAATAATAGCGCACTTCGCCACTGTAAACTGAACACATTGATGTTTTTATTTTCATTTTCTCACTAAGTATGTAGGAGTAGAAAGGAACCGAAGTTCCCGTCTACTGTCTGACTGACTGACTGACTGATAGATAAATAATGACAATATCTAAAGTGTGCTCGCCTTATAGGCGAGCCCACAACTAGAAAAATATTGTTCCTTCGAAACAATTGTGGGCTCGGTTCAAGCCAGAAAACAATGGCTATAAAAGCACAAAATGTCAAGATCGCAGGCAGTGCTCTCTTTGACGTTACTGACGTCAAAGATTGGTCCATTTTGTTCCAAAAATGTGTTATGCAAAAGTTGACCCGCTGGTGGCGCTTTAACAGGCCAATGTGAGAAGGTTGGTATCTGTTCCTTGACCTATTGGGAATGTGCTTGCAAGATTTCACGCACATCCCAGGCTGTGTTCATGATTTGAGGTGTTTTTGGCTTTGGACACTTTATCGCTGCTTGCAGCTATATTTATTATTATTATTTTATAATTTTTTTGTGTGCACTTCATAGGCATGTTAGATAAAAGTCCTTAGATTGTGTGTAGAATGTTTCATGCAAATTGCAAAAAAAATCCTAGAATAAAAACGGGTTTAAGCGTTTTACAAACTGCTCAAAATTATATAGCGCCCCCCTTTGGCCAATTGGGGTAAGTGATATTTGAACTAACCCTCTACACTATTTTGTCATGAAAATGTGACTTTGCATGTATGATTTAGAGGCAGAAGAATAATTTGCATAAAAATGCAATATTGTTTGAATTATTTAAAAAAGCATGTTTCAATGTTAAAGAAATCCGATCTGACAGATCTTTAGATATCGGTCCAAAGTTCACGTAAAAAAGGTTTTGTGCACGTGACGCGAAAATTCCAGAATAATAGCGGGTTTACGCGTTTTACAAACTGCTCAAAATGGCGGAAAATCGAAGGGCGGAGCTTACTTAACAACGACACAGATGTCTTCCGCTTGAGTCAAAGCACGCGTGTAACAAGTTGCATGTCTTCAAACGAAACGAGTCATGACTTATGCCCGTTTGAAGTTTGGATTTTCAAACGCTTCGTATAGCGCCCCCCTTTGGCCGATTGGAATAAAATTGGTTTCAGTGATACTTTGACTAACCCTCCACATCTTTGCCAAATGCCATGAACGTGTAACTTTGCATGTATGATTTAGAGGCCGAAGAATAATTTGCATAAAACCGCAATATTGATTGAATTATTAAAAAATTACATTTCACTTTAAAAGAAATCCGCCGAGACTAGTTTGACCGTATTGGTCCAAAGTTCATGTGAAAAAAGTTTCGTGCGCGTTATGCAAAAATCCCAGGAGGAGATAGATTTTTACTGTTTTTCATATAGTTCCAAATTGTGGGAGACCTAAAGGTCAGAGGTCAAAAGTTAGAGGGTAAAAGTTGTTCGGCATGAGGAGACGCATAAGTGTATACAGGTTTCATGGCTGTACGTATAACACAGCATGAGCTATACCTGTTCAAAGATCGCACTTTCGAAGGCTTCCTACAGCGCCACCATTTGGCCGATTGCTGTAAAAAATAATAGCACACTTCGCCACTGTAAGCTGAACACATTGATGTTTTTATTTTCATTTTCTCACTAAGTATGTAGGAGTAGAAAGGAACCGAAGTTTTGAGGAGAACTTGATATGACGGTTAGATATTGTCACTAGAAAAATATTGTTCCTTCGAAACAATTGTGGGCTCGCTTCAAGCCAGAAAACAATGGCTATAAAAGCACAAAATGTCAAGATCGCAGGCAGTGCTCTCTTTGACGTTACTGACGTCAAAGATTGGTCCATTTTGTTCCAAAAATGTGTTATGCAAAAGTTGACCCGCTGGTGGCGCTATAACAGGCCAATGTGAGAAGGTTGGTATCTGTTCCTTGACCTATTGGGAATGTGCTTGCAAGATTTCACGCACATCCCAGGCTGTGTTCATGATTTGAGGTGTTTTTGGCTTTGGACACTTTATCGCTGCTTGCAGCTATATTTATTATTATTATTTTATAATTTTTTTGTGTGCACTTCATAGGCATGTTAGATAAAGGTCCTTAGATTGCGTGTAGAATGTTTCAAGCAAATTGCAAAGAAAATCCTAGAATAAAAACGGGTTTAAGCGTTTTACAAACTGCTCAAAATTATATAGCGCCCCCTTTGGCCATTTGGGGTAAGATTGGTTTCAGTGATATTTGAACTAACCCTCTACACTATTTTGTCATGAAAATGTGAATTTGCATGTATGTTTTAGAGGCAGAAGAATAATTTGCATAAAAATGCAATATTGTTTGAATTATTTAAAAAAGCATGTTTCAATGTTAAAGAAATCCGATCTGACAGATCTTTAGATATCGGTCCAAAGTTCACGTAAAAAAAGTTTTGTGCACGTGACGCGAAAATTCCAGAATAAAAGCGGGTTTACGCGTTTTACAAACTGCTCAAAATGGCGGAAAATCGAAGGGCGGAGCTTACTTAACAACGACACAGATGTCTTCCGCTTGAGTCAAAGCACGCGTGTAACAAGTTGCATGTCTTCAAACGAAACGAGTCATGACTTATGCCCGTTTGAAGTTTGAATTTTCAGACGCTTCGTATAGCGCCCCCCTTTGGCCGATTGGAATAAAATTGGTTTCAGTGATACTTTGACTAACCCTCCACATCTTTGCCAAATGCCATGAACGTGTAACTTTGCATGTATGATTTAGAGGCCGAAGAATAATTTGCATAAAACCGCAATATTGGTTGAATTATTAAAAAATTATATTTCACTTTAAAAAAAATCTGGTTGATCAATCTGACCGTATTGGTCCAAAGTTCATGTGAAAAAAGTTTTGTGCACTTGACGCGAAAATCCCAGGAGGAGATAGATTTTTACTGTTTTTCATATAATTCCGAATTGTGGGAGACCTAAAGGTCAGAGGTCAAAAGTTAGAGGGTAAAAGTTGTTCGGCATGAGGAGACGCATAAGTGTATACAGGTTTCATGGCTGTATGTATAACACAGCATGAGCTATACCTGTTCAAAGATCGCACTTTCGAAGGCTTCCTACAGCGCCACCATTTGGCCGATTGCTGTATAAAGTAATAGCACACGTCGCCACTGTAAGCTGAACACATTGATGTTTTTATTTTCATTTTCTCACTAAGTATGTAGGAGTAGAAAGGAACCGAAAATCCCGTCTACTTACTAGATAAATAAATAAATAAATAATGACAATATCTAAAGTGTGCTCGCCAGGTACTGGCGAGCCCACAACTAGAAAAATATTGTTCCTTCGAAACAATTGTGGGCTCGCTTCAAGCCGGAAAACAATGGCTATAAAAGCACAAAATGTCAAGATCGCAGGCAGTGCTCTCTTTTTGTTCCACAAATGTGTTGAGCCGCTGGTGGCGCTATAACAGGCCAATGTGAGAAGGTTGGTATCTGTTCCTTGACCTATTGGGAATGTGCTTGCAAGATTTCACGCACATCCCAGGCTGTGTTCATGATTTGAGGTGTTTTTGGCTTTGGCCACTTTATCGCTGCTTGCAGCTATATTTATTATTATTATTTTATAATTTTTTTGTGTGCACTTCATAGGCATGTTAGATAAAGGTCCTTAGATTGCGTGTAGAATGTTAAATGCAAATTGCAAAAAAAATCCTAGAATAAAAACGGGTTTAAGCGTTTTACAAACTGCTCAAAATTATATAGTGCCCCCCTTTGGCCATTTGGGGTAAGATTGGTTTCAGTGATATTTGAACTAACCCTCTACACTATTTTGTCATGAAAATGTGACTTTGCATGTAAGTTTTAGAGGCAGAAGAATCATTTGCATAAAAATGCAATATTGTTTCAATTATTTAAAAAAGCATGTTTCAATGTTAAAGAAATCCGATCTGACAGATCTTTAGATATCGGTCCAAAGTTCACGTAAAAAAAGTTTTGTGCACGTGATGCGAAAATTCCAGAATAAAAGCGGGTTTACGCGTTTTACAAACTGCTCAAAATGGCGGATAATTGAAGGGCGGAGCTTACTTAACAACGACACAGATGTCTTCCGCTTGAGTCAAAGCACGCGTGTAACAAGTTGCATGTCTTCAAATGAAACGAGTCATGACTTATGCCCGTTTGAAGTTTGAATTTTCAAATGCTTCGTATAGCGCCCCCCTTTGGCCGATTGGAATAAAATTGGTTTCAGTGATACTTTGACTAACCCTCCACATCTTTGCCAAATGCCATGAACGTGTAACTTTGCATGTATGATTTAGAGGCCGAAGAATAATTTGCATAAAACCGCAATATTGATTGAATTATTAAAAAATGATATTTCACTTTAAAAGAAATCCACCGAGATAAATCTGACCGTATTGGTCCAAAGTTCATGTGAAAAAAGTTTTGTGCGCGTAACAAAAAAAACCCAGGAGGAGATAGATTTTTACTGTTTTTCATATAATTCCGAATTGTGGGAGACCTAAAGGTCAGAGGTCAAAAGTTAGAGGGTAAAAGTTGTTCGGCATGAGGAGACGCATAAGTGTATACAGGTTTCATGGCTGTATGTATAACACAGCATGAGCTATACCTGTTCAAAGTTCGCACTTTCGAAGGCTTCCTACAGCGCCACCATTTGGCCGATTGCTGTAAAAAGTAATAGCACACTTCGCCACTGTAAACTGAACACATTGATGTTTTTATTTTCATTTTCTCACTAAGTATGTAGGAGTAGAAAGGAACCGAAGTTTTTTGATACTTGATATGCCTGCCTGATAGATAAATAAATAAATAAATAATGACAATATCTAAAGTGTGCTCGCCTTATAGGCGAGCCCACAACTAGAAAAATATTGTTCCTTCGAAACAATTGTGGGCTCGCTTCAAGCCAGAAAACAATGGCTATAAAAGCACAAAATGTCAAGATCGCAGGCAGTGCTCTCTTTGACGTTACTGACGTCAAAGATTGGTCCATTTTGTTCCAAAAATGTGTTGTGCAAAAGTTGACCCGCTGGTGGCGCTATAACAGGCCAATGTGAGAAGGTTGGTATCTGTTCCTTGACCTATTGGGAATGTGCTTGCAAGATTTCACGCACATCCCAGGCTGTGTTCATGATTTGAGGTGTTTTTGGCTTTGGACACTTTATCGCTGCTTGCAGCTATATTTATTATTATTATTTTATAATTTTTTTGTGTGCACTTCATAGGCATGTTAGATAAAGGTCCTTAGATTGCGTGTAGAATGTTTCATGCAAATTGCAAAAAAAAATCCTAGAATAAAAACGGGTTTAAGCGTTTTACAAACTGCTCAAAATTATATAGCGCCCCCCTTTGGCCATTTGGGGTAAGATTGGTTTCAGTGATATTTGAACTAACCCTCTACACTATTTTGTCATGAAAATGTGACTTTGCATGTATGTTTTAGAGGCAGAAGAATAATTTGCATAAAAATGCAATATTGTTTGAATTATTTAAAAAAGCATGTTTCAATGTTAAAGAAATCCGATCCGACAGATCTTTAGATATCGGTCCAAAGTTCACGTAAAAAAAGTTTTGTGCACGTGACGCGAAAATTCCAGAATAAAAGCGGGTTTACGCGTTTTACAAACTGCTCAAAATGGCGGAAAATCAAAGGGCGGAGCTTACTTAACAACGACAGAGATGTCTTCCGCTTGAGTCAAAGCACGCGTGTAACAAGTTGCATGTCTTCGAACGAAACGAGTCATGACTTATGCCCGTTTGAAGTTTGAATTTTCAGACGCTTCGTATAGCGCCCCCCTTTGGCCGATTGGAATAAAATTGGTTTCAGTGATACTTTGACTAACCCTCCACATCTTTGCCAAATGCCATGAACGTGTAACTTTGCATGTATGATTTAGAGGCAGAAGAATAATTTGCATAAAACCGCAATATTGATAGAATTATTAAAAAATTATATTTCACTTTAAAAGAAATCCACCGAGATAAATCTGACCGTATTGGTCCAAAGTTCATGTGAAAAAAGTTTTGTGCGCGTAACAAAAAAAACCCAGGAGGAGATAGATTTTTACTGTTTTTCATATAATTCCGAATTGTGGGAGATCTAAAGGTCAGAGGTCAAAAGTCAGAGGCTAAAAGTTGTTCGGCATGAGGAGACGCATACGTGTATACAGGTTTCATGCCTGTACCTCAAACACAGCATGAGCTATACCTGTTCAAAGTTCGCACTTTCGAAGGCTTCCTACAGCGCCACCATTTGGCCGATTGCTGTAAAAAGTAATAGCACACTTCGCCACTGTAAACTGAACACATTGATGTTTTTATTTTCATTTTCTCACTAAGTATGTAGGAGTAGAAAGGAACCGAAGTTTTTTGATACTTGATATGACTGCCTGATAGATAAATAAATAAATAAATAATGACAATATCTAAAGTGTGCTCGCCTTATAGGCGAGCCCACAACTAGAAAAATATTGTTCCTTCGAAACAATTGTGGGCTCGCTTCAAGCCAGAAAACAATGGCTATAAAAGCACAAAACGTCAAGATCGCAGGCAGTGCTCTCTTTGACGTTACTGACGTCAAAGATTGGTCCATTTTGTTCCAAAAATGTGTTGTGCAAAAGTTGACCCGCTGGTGGCGCTATAACAGGCCAATGTGAGAAGGTTGGTATCTGTTCCTTGACCTATTGGGAATGTGCTTGCAAGATTTCACGCACATCCCAGGCTGTGTTCATGATTTGAGGTGTTTTTGGCTTTGGCCACTTTATCGCTGCTTGCAGCTATATTTATTATTATTATTTTATAATTTTTTTGTGTGCACTTCATAGGCATGTTAGATAAAGGTGGTTAGATTGCGTGTAGAATGTTTCATGCAAATTGCAAAAAAAATCCTAGAATAAAAACGGGTTTAAGCGTTTTACAAACTGCTCAAAATGATATAGCGCCCCCCTTTGGCCATTTGGGGTAAGATTGGTTTCAGTGATATTTGAACTAACCCTCTACACTATTTTGTCATGAAAATGTGACTTTGCATACTGTTTTAGAGGCAGAAGAATAATTTGCATAAAAATGCAATATTGTTTGAATTATTTAAAAAAAGCATGTTTCAATGTTAAAGAAATCCGATCTGACAGATCTTTAGATATCGGTCCAAAGTTCACGTAAAAAAAGTTTTGTGCACGTGACGCGAAAATTCCAGAATAAAAGCGGGTTTACGCGTTTTACAAACTGCTCAAAATGGCGGAAAATTGAAGGGCGGAGCTTACTTAACAACGACACAGATGTCTTCCGCTTGAGTCAAAGCACGCGTGTAACAAGTTGCATGTCTTCAAACAAAACGAGTCATGACTTATGCCCGTTTGAAGTTTGAATTTTCAGACGCTTCGTATAGCGCCCCCCTTTGGCCGATTGGAATAAAATTGGTTTCAGTGATACTTTGACTAACCCTCCACATCTTTGCCAAATGCCATGAACGTGTAACTTTGCATGTATGATTTAGAGGCCGAAGAATAATTTGCATAAAACCGCAATATTTATTGAATTATTAAAAAATTATATTTCACTTTAAAAGAAATCCGACCAGACTAGTTTGACCGTATTGGTCCAAAGTTCATGTGAAAAAAGTTTTGTGCACTTGACGCGAAAATCCCAGGAGGAGATAGATTTTTACTGTTTATCATATAATTCCAAATTCTGGGGGATCTAAAGGTCAGAGGTCAAAAGTCAGAGGCTAAAAGTTGTTCGGCATGAGGAGACGCATAAGTGTATACAGGTTTCATGGCTGTACGTATAACACAGCATGAGCTATACCTGTTCAAAGATCGCACTTTCGAAGGCTTCCTACAGCGCCACCATTTGGCCGATTGCTATAATAAATAATAGCACACTTCGCCACTGTAAGCTGAACACATTGATGTTTTTATTTTCATTTTCTCACTAAGTATGTAGGAGTAGAAAGGAACCGAAGTTTTGAGGAGAACTTGATATGACTAGTATAGTATAGTATAGAAATAATGACAATATCTAAAGTGTGCTCGCCTTATAGGCGAGCCCACAACTAGAAAAATATTGTTCCTTCGAAACAATTGTGGGCTCGCTTCAAGCCAGAAAACAATGGCTATAAAAGCACAAAATGTCAAGATCGCAGGCAGTGCTCTCTTTGACGTTACTGACGTCAAAGATTGGTCCATTTTGTTCCAAAAATGTGTTATGCAAAAGTTGACCCGCTGGTGGCGCTTTAACAGGCCAATGTGAGAAGGTTGGTATCTGTTCCTTGACCTATTGGGAATGTGCTTGCAAGATTTCACGCACATCCCAGGCTGTGTTCATGATTTGAGGTGTTTTTGGCTTTGGACACTTTATCGCTGCTTGCAGCTATATTTATTATTATTATTTTATAATTTTTTTGTGTGCACTTCATAGGCATGTTAGATAAAGGTCCTTAGATTGCGTGTAGAATGTTTCATGCAAATTGCAAAAAAAATCCTAGAATAAAAACGGGTTTAAGCGTTTTACAAACTGCTCAAAATTATATAGCGCCCCCCTTTGGCCATTTGGGGTAAGTGATATTTGAACTAACCCTCTACACTATTTTGTCATGAAAATGTGACTTTGCATGTATGATTTATAGGCAGAAGAATAATTTGCATAAAAATGCAATATTGTTTGAATTATTTAAAAAAGCATGTTTCAATGTTAAAGAAATCCGATCTGACAGATCTTTAGATATCGGTCCAAAGTTCACGTAAAAAAGGTTTTGTGCACGTGACGCGAAAATTCCAGAATAATAGCGGGTTTACGCGTTTTACAAACTGCTCAAAATGGCGGAAAATCGAAGGGCGGAGCTTACTTAACAACGACACAGATGTCTTCCGCTTGAGTCAAAGCACGCGTGTAACAAGTTGCATGTCTTCAAACGAAACGAGTCATGACTTATGCCCGTTTGAAGTTTGGATTTTCAAACGCTTCGTATAGCGCCCCCCTTTGGCCGATTGGAATAAAATTGGTTTCAGTGATACTTTGACTAACCCTCCACATCTTTGCCAAATGCCATGAACGTGTAACTTTGCATGTATGATTTAGAGGCAGAAGAATAATTTGCATAAAACCGCAATATTGATTGAATTATTAAAAAATTATATTTCACTTTAAAAGAAATCCGCCGAGACTAGTTTGACCGTATTGGTCCAATGTTCATGTGAAAAAAGTTTTGTGCGCGTTATGCAAAAATCCCAGGAGGAGATAGATTTTTACTGTTTTTCATATGATTCCAAATTGTGGGAGACCTAAAGGTCAGAGGTCAAAAGTTAGAGGGTAAAAGTTGTTCGGCATGAGGAGACGCATAAGTGTATACAGGTTTCATGGCTGTACGTATAACACAGCATGAGCTATACCTGTTCAAAGATCGCACTTTCGAAGGCTTCCTACAGCGCCACCATTTGGCCGATTGCTGTAAAAAATAATAGCACACTTCGCCACTGTAAGCTGAACACATTGATGTTTTTATTTTCATTTTCTCACTAAGTATGTAGGAGTAGAAAGGAACCGAAGTTTTGAGGAGAACTTGATATGACGGTTAGATATTGTCACTAGAAAAATATTGTTCCTTCGAAACAATTGTGGGCTCGCTTCAAGCCAGAAAACAATGGCTATAAAAGCACAAAATGTCAAGATCGCAGGCAGTGCTCTCTTTGACGTTACTGACGTCAAAGATTGGTCCATTTTGTTCCAAAAATGTGTTGTGCAAAAGTTGACCCGCTGGTGGCGCTATAACAGGCCAATGTGAGAAGGTTGGTATCTGTTCCTTGACCTATTGGGAATGTGCTTGCAAGATTTCACGCACATCCCAGGCTGTGTTCATGATTTGAGGTGTTTTTGGCTTTGGACACTTTATCGCTGCTTGCAGCTATATTTATTATTATTATTTTATAATTTTTTTGTGTGCACTTCATAGGCATGTTAGATAAAGGTCCTTAGATTGCGTGTAGAATGTTTCATGCAAATTGCAAAAAAAATCCTAGAATAAAAACGGGTTTAAGCGTTTTACAAACTGCTCAAAATTATATAGCGCCCCCCTTTGGCCATTTGGGGTAAGATTGGTTTCAGTGATATTTGAACTAACCCTCTACACTATTTTGTCTTGAAAATGTGACTTTGCTTGTATGTTTTAGAGGCAGAAGAATAATTTGCATAAAACTGCAATATTGTTTGAATTATTTAAAAAAGCATGTTTCAATGTTAAAGAAATCCGATCTGACAGATCTTTAGATATCGGTCCAAAGTTCACGTAAAAAAAGTTTTGTGCACGTGACGCGAAAATTCCAGAATAAAAGCGGGTTTACGCGTTTTACAAACTGCTCAAAGTGGCGGAAAATCGAAGGGCGGAGCTTACTTAACAACGACACAGATGTCTTCCGCTCGAGTCAAAGCACGCGTGTAACAAGTTGCGTGTCTTCAAACGAAACGAGTCATGACTTATGCCCGTTTGAAGTTTGAATTTTCAAACGCTTCGTATAGCGCCCCCCTTTGGCCGATTGGAATAAAATCGGTTTCAGTGATACTTTGACTAACCCTCCACATCTTTGCCAAATGCCATGAACGTGTAACTTTGCATGTATGATTTAGAGGGCGAAGAATAATTTGCATAAAACCGCAATATTGATTGAATTATTAAAAAATGATATTTCACTTTAAAAGAAATCCACCGAGATAAATCTGACCGTATTGGTCCAAAGTTCATGTGAAAAAAGTTTTGTGCGCGTAACAAAAAAAACCCAGGAGGAGATAGATTTTTACTGTTTTTCATATAATTCCGAATTGTGGGAGACCTAAAGGTCAGAGGTCAAAAGTTAGAGGGTAAAAGTTGTTCGGCATGAGGAGACGCATAAGTGTATACAGGTTTCATGGCTGTATGTATAACACAGCATGAGCTATACCTGTTCAAAGTTCGCACTTTCGAAGGCTTCCTACAGCGCCACCATTTGGCCGATTGCTGTAAAAAGTAATAGCACACTTCGCCACTGTAAACTGAACACATTGATGTTTTTATTTTCATTTTCTCACTAAGTATGTAGGAGTAGAAAGGAACCGAAGTTTTTTGATACTTGATATGCCTGCCTGATAGATAAATAAATAAATAAACTAGAAAAATATTGTTCCTTCGAAACAATTGTGGGCTCGCTTCAAGCCAGAAAACAATGGCTATAAAAGCACAAAAATGTCAAGATCGCAGGCAGTGCTCTCTTTGACGTTACTGACGTCAACGATTGGTCCATTTTGTTCCAAAAATGTGTTGTGCAAAAGTTGACCCGCTGGTGGCGCTTTAACAGGCCAATGTGAGAAGGTTGGTATCTGTTCCTTGACCTATTGGGAATGTGCTTGCAAGATTTCACGCACATCCCAGGCTGTGTTCATGATTTGAAGTGTTTTTGGCTTTGGACACTTTATCGCTGCTTGCAGCTATATTTATTATTATTATTTTATAATTTTTTTGTGTGCACTTCATAGGCATGTTAGATAAAGGTCCTTAGATTGCGTGTAGAATGTTTCATGCAAATTGCAAAAAAAATCCTAGAATAAAAACGGGTTTAAGCGTTTTACAAACTGCTCAAAATTATATAGCGCCCCCCTTTGGCCATTTGGGGTAAGATTGGTTTCAGTGATATTTGAACTAACCCTCTACACTATTTTGTCATGAAAATGTGACTTTGCTTGTATGTTTTAGAGGCAGAAGAATAATTTGCATAAAAATGCAATATTGTTTGAATTATTTAAAAAAGCATGTTTCAATGTTAAAGAAATCCGATCTGACAGATCTTTAGATATCGGTCCAAAGTTCATGTAAAAAAATGTTTTGTGCACGTGACGCGAAAATTCCAGAATAAAAGCGGGTTTACGCGTTTTACAAACTGCTCAAAGTGGCGGAAAATCGAAGGGCGGAGCTTACTTAACAACGACACAGATGTCTTCCGCTTGAGTCAAAGCACGCGTGTAACAAGTTGCATGTCTTCAAACGAAACGAGTCATGACTTATGCCCGTTTGAAGTTTGAATTTTCAAACGCTTCGTATAGCGCCCCCCTTTGGCCGATTGGAATAAAATTGGTTTCAGTGATACTTTGACTAACCCTCCACATCTTTGCCAAATGCCATGAACGTGTAACTTTGCATGCATGATTTAGAGGCAGAAGAATAATTTGCATAAAACCGCAATATTTATTGAATTATTAAAAAATGATATTTCACTTTAAAAGAAATCCGCCGAGATAAATCTGACCGTATTGGTCCAAAGTTCATGTGAAAAAAGTTTCGTGCGCGTATCGAAAAAAACCCAGGAGGAGATAGATTTTTACTGTTTTTCATATAATTCCGAATTGTGGGAGACCTAAAGGTCAGAGGTCAAAAGTTAGAGGGTAAAAGTTGTTCGGCATGAGGAGACGCATAAGTGTATACAGGTTTCATGGCTGTATGTATAACACAGCATGAGCTATACCTGTTCAAAGATCGCACTTTCGAAGGCTTCCTACAGCGCCACCATTTGGCCAATTGCTATAAAAAATAATAGCACACTTCGCCACTGTAAACTGAACACATTGATGTTTTTATTTTCATTTTCTCACTAAGTATGTAGGAGTAGAAAGGAACCGAAGTTTTTTGATACTTGATATGACTGCCTGCCTGCCTGATAGATAAATAATGACAATATCTAAAGTGTGCTCGCCAGGTACTGGCGAGCCCACAATAATGACAATATCTAAAGTGTGCTCGCCTTATAGGCGAGCCCACAACTAGAAAAATATTGTTCCTTCGAAACAATTGTGGGCTCGCTTCAAGCCGGAAAACAATGGCTATAAAAGCACAAAATGTCAAGATCGCAGGCAGTGCTCTCTTTGACGTTACTGACGTCAAAGATTGGTCCATTTTGTTCCAAAAATGTGTTGTGCAAAAGTTGACCCGCTGGTGGCGCTATAACAGGCCAATGTGAGAAGGTTGGTATCTGTTCCTTGACCTATTGGGAATGTGCTTGCAAGATTTCACGCACATCCCAGGCTGTGTTCATGATTTGAGGTGTTTTTGGCTTTGGACACTTTATCGCTGCTTGCAGCTATATTTATTATTATTATTTTATAATTTTTTGTGTGCACTTCATAGGCATGTTAGATAAAGGTCCTTAGATTGCGTGTAGAATGTTTCATGCAAATTGCAAAAAAAATCCTAGAATAAAAACGGGTTTAAGCGTTTTACAAACTGCTCAAAATTATATAGCGCCCCCCTTTGGCCATTTGGGGTAAGATTGGTTTCAGTGATATTTGAACTAACCCTCTACACTATTTTGTCATGAAAATGTGACTTTGCTTGTATGTTTTAGAGGCAGAAGAATAATTTGCATAAAAATGCAATATTGTTTGAATTATTTAAAAAAGCATGTTTCAATGTTAAAGAAATCCGATCTGACAGATCTTTAGATATCGGTCCAAAGTTCATGTAAAAAAATGTTTTGTGCACGTGACGCGAAAATTCCAGAATAAAAGCGGGTTTACGCGTTTTACAAACTGCTCAAAGTGGCGGAAAATCGAAGGGCGGAGCTTACTTAACAACGACACAGATGTCTTCCGCTTGAGTCAAAGCACGCGTGTAACAAGTTGCATGTCTTCAAACGAAACGAGTCATGACTTATGCCCGTTTGAAGTTTGAATTTTCAAACGCTTCGTATAGCGCCCCCCTTTGGCCGATTGGAATAAAATTGGTTTCAGTGATACTTTGACTAACCCTCCACATCTTTGCCAAATGCCATGAACGTGTAACTTTGCATGCATGATTTAGAGGCAGAAGAATAATTTGCATAAAACCGCAATATTTATTGAATTATTAAAAAATGATATTTCACTTTAAAAGAAATCCGCCGAGATAAATCTGACCGTATTGGTCCAAAGTTCATGTGAAAAAAGTTTCGTGCGCGTATCGAAAAAAACCCAGGAGGAGATAGATTTTTACTGTTTTTCATATAATTCCGAATTGTGGGAGACCTAAAGGTCAGAGGTCAAAAGTTAGAGGGTAAAAGTTGTTCGGCATGAGGAGACGCATACGTGTATACAGGTTTCATGGCTGTATGTATAACACAGCATGAGCTATACCTGTTCAAAGTTCGCACTTTCGAAGGCTTCCTACAGCGCCACCATTTGGCCGATTGCTGTAAAAAGTAATAGCACACGTCGCCACTGTAAGCTGAACACATTGATGTTTTTATTTTCATTTTCTCATTAAGTATGTAGGAGTAGAAAGGTGCCAAAGTATTGAGGAAAACTTGATATAGTATATAAATAAATAAATAAATAAATAATGACAATATCTAAAGTGTGCTCGCCTTTAGGCGAGCCCACAACTAGAAAAATATTGTTCCTTCGAAACAATTGTGGGCTCGCTTCAAGCCAGAAAACAATGGCTATAAAAGTACAAAATGTCAAGATCGCAGGCAGTGCTCTCTTTGACGTTACTGACGTCAAAGATTGGTCCATTTTGTTCCAAAAATGTGTTGTGCAAAAGTTGACCCGCTGGTGGCGCTATAACAGGCCAATGTGAGAAGGTTGGTATCTGTTCCTTGACCTATTGGGAATGTGCTTGCAAGATTTCACGCACATCCCAGGCTGTGTTCATGATTTGAGGTGTTTTTGGCTTTGGACACTTTATCGCTGCTTGCAGCTATATTTATTATTATTATTTTATAATTTTTTTGTGTGCACTTCATAGGCATGTTAGATAAAGGTCCTTAGATTGTGTGTAGAATGTTTCATGCAAATTGCAAAAAAAATCCTAGAATAAAAACGGGTTTAAGCGTTTTACAAACTGCTCAAAATTATATAGCGCCCCCCTTTGGCCATTTGGGGTAAGATTGGTTTCAGTGATATTTGAACTAACCCTCTACACTATTTTGTCATGAAAATGTGACTTTGCTTGTATGTTTTAGAGGCAGAAGAATAATTTGCATAAAAATGCAATATTGTTTGAATTATTTAAAAAAGCATGTTTCAATGTTAAAGAAATCCGATCTGACAGATCTTTAGATATCGGTCCAAAGTTCACGTAAAAAAAGTTTTGTGCACGTGACGCGAAAATTCCAGAATAAAAGTTGGTTTACGCGTTTTACAAACTGCTCAAAGTGGTGGAAAATCGAAGGGCGGAGCTTACTTAACAACGACACAGATGTCTTCCGCTTGAGTCAAAGCACGCGTGTAACAAGTTGCATGTCTTCAAACGAAACGAGTCATGACTTATGCCCGTTTGAAGTTTGAATTTTCAGACGCTTCGTATAGCGCCCCCCTTTGGCCGATTGGAATAAAATTGGTTTCAGTGATACCTTGACTAACCCTCTACATCTTTGCCAAATGCCATGAACGTGTAACTTTGCATGTATGATTTAGAGGCCGAAGAATAATTTGCATAAAACTGCAATATTTATTGAATTATTAAAAAATTATATTTCACTTTAAAAGAAATCCGCCGAGATTAGTTTGACCGTATTGGTCCAAAGTTCATGTGAAAAAAGTTTTGTGCGCGTATCGAAAAAAACCCAGGAGGAGATAGATTTTTACTGTTTTTCATATAATTCCGAATTGTGGGAGACCTAAAGGTCAGAGGTCAAAAGTTAGAGGGTAAAAGTTGTTCGGCATGAGGAGACGCATAAGTGTATACAGGTTTCATGGCTGTATGTATAACACAGCATGAGCTATACCTGTTCAAAGATCGCACTTTCGAAGGCTTCCTACAGCGCCACCATTTGGCCGATTGCTATAAAAAATAATAGCACACTTCGCCACTGTAAACTGAACACATTGATGTTTTTATTTTCATTTTCTCACTAAGTATGTAGGAGTAGAAAGGAACCGAAGTTTTGAGGAGAACTTGATATAGTATATAAATAAACTAGAAAAATATTGTTCCTTCGAAACAATTGTGGGCTCGCTTCAAGCCAGAAAACAATGGCTATAAAAGTACAAAATGTCAAGATCGCAGGCAGTGCTCTCTTTGACGTTACTGACGTCAAAGATTGGTCCATTTTGTTCCAAAAATGTGTTGTGCAAAAGTTGACCCGCTGGTGGCGCTATAACAGGCCAATGTAAGAAGGGTGGTATCTGTTCCTTGACCTATTGGGAATGTGCTTGCAAGATTTCACGCACATTGCAGGCTGTGTTCATGATTTGAGGTGTTTTTGGCTTTGGCCACTTTATCGCTGCTTGCAGCTATATTCATTATTATTATTATTTTTTGTGTGTGTGCACTTCATAGGCATATTAGATAAAGGTCCTTAGATTGTGTGTAGAATGTTTCATGCAAATTGCAAAAAAAAATCCTAACGGGTTTAAGCGTTTCACAAACTGCTCAAAATGATATAGCGCCCCCCTTTGGCCAATTGGGGTAAGATTGGTTTTAGTGATATTTGGACTAACACTCTACATCTTTGCCAAATGCCATGAACATGTTACTTTGCATGTATGATTTAGAGGCAGAAGAATAATTTGCATAAAACTGCAATATTCATTGAATTTATTTAAAAAAGCATGTTTCAATTTTAAAGAAATCCGATCTGACAGATCTTTAGATATTGGTCCAAAGTTCACGTAAAAAAAGTTTTGTGCATGTGGAGCGAAAATTCCAGAATAAAAGCGGGTTTACGCGTTTTACAAACTGCTCAAAATGGCGGAAAATCGAAGGGCGGAGCTTACTTAACAACGACACAGATGTCTTCCGCTTGAGTCAAAGCACGCGTGTAACAAGTTGCATGTCTTCAAACGAAACGAGTCATGACTTATGCCCGTTTGAAGTTTGAATTTTCAAACGCTTCGTATAGCGCCCCCCTTTGGCCGATTGGAATAAAATTGGTTTCAGTGATACTTTGACTAACCCTCCACATCTTTGCCAAATGCCATGAACGTGTAACTTTGCATGTATGATTTAGAGGCCGAAGAATAATTTGCATAAAACCGCAATATTGATTGAATTATTAAAAAATTATATTTCACTTTAAAAGAAATCCGCCGAGACTAGTTTGACCGTATTGGTCCAAAGTTCATGTGAAAAAAGTTTCATGCGCGTATCG
Source organism: Nannobrachium achirus (assembly GCF_963921795.1). Classification (NCBI taxonomy): domain Eukaryota; kingdom Metazoa; phylum Chordata; class Actinopteri; order Myctophiformes; family Myctophidae; genus Nannobrachium; species Nannobrachium achirus. Next base: position 43,966,913 of record NC_137811.1, on the reverse strand, counting down.
CAAAAATCCCAGGAGGAGATAGATTTTTACTGTTTTTCATATAATTCCGAATTGTGGGAGACCTAAAGGTCAGAGGTCAAAAGTTAGAGGGTAAAAGTTGTTCGGCATGAGGAGGCGCATAAGTGTATACAGGTTTCATGGCTGTATGTATAACACAGCATGAGCTATACCTGTTCAAAGATCGCACTTTCGAAGGCTTCCTACAGCGCCACCATTTGGCCGATTGCTATAGAAAATAATAGCACACTTCGCCACTGTAAACTGAACACATTGATGTTTTTATTTTCATTTTCTCACTAAGTATGTAGGAGTAGAAAGAAACCGAAGTTTTTTGATACTTGCACTGACTGCCTGCCTAGTAAATAATGACAATATCTAAAGTGTGCTCGCCTTATAGGCGAGCCCACAATAAATAAATAAATAATGACAATATCTAAAGTGTGCTCGCCTTATAGGCGAGCCCACAACTAGAAAAATATTGTTCCTTCGAAACAATTGTGGGCTCGCTTCAAGCCAGAAAACAATGGCTATAAAAGCACAAAATGTCAAGATCGCAGGCATTGCTCTCTTTGACGTTACTGACGTCAAAGATTGGTCCATTTTGTTCCAAAAATGTGTTGTGCAAAGGTTGACCCGCTGGTGGCGCTATAACAGGCCAATGTGAGAAGGTTGGTATCTGTTCCTTGACCTATTGGGAATGTGCTTGCAAGATTTCACGCACATCCCAGGCTGTGTTCATGATTTGAGGTGTTTTTGGCTTTGGACACTTTATCGCTGCTTGCAGCTATATTTATTATTATTATTTTATAATTTTTTTGTGTGCACTTCATAGGCATGTTAGATAAAGGTCCTTAGATTGCGTGTAGAATGTTTCATGCAAATTGCAAAAAAAATCCTAGAATAAAAACGGGTTTAAGCGTTTTACAAACTGCTCAAAATTATATAGCGCCCCCCTTTGGCCATTTGGGGTAAGATTGGTTTCAGTGATATTTGAACTAACCCTCTACACTATTTTGTCATGAAAATGTGACTTTGCATGTATGTTTTAGAGGCAGAAGAATAATTTGCATAAAAATGCAATATTGTTTGAATTATTTAAAAAAGCATGTTTCAATGTTAAAGAAATCCGATCTGACAGATCTTTAGATATCGGTCCAAAGTTCACGTAAAAAAAGTTTTGTGCACGTGACGCGAAAATTCCAGAATAAAAGCGGGTTTACGCGTTTTACAAACTGCTCAAAATGGCGGAAAATTAAAGGGCGGAGCTTACTTAACAACGACACAGATGTCTTCCGCTTGAGTCAAAGCACGCGTGTAACAAGTTGCATGTCTTCAAACGAAACGAGTCAAGACTTATGTCCGTTTGAAGTTTGAATTTTCAAACGCTTCGTATAGCGCCCCCCTTTGGCCAATTGGAATAAGATTGGTTTCAGGGATATTTGGACTAACCCTCTACATGTTTGCCAAATGCCATGAAAGTAACACTTTGCATGTTTGATTTAGAGGCAGAATAATAATTTGCATAAAACCGCAATATGAATTGAATTATTAAAAATTAATGGTTTAACGTACAAACTTCTCACCACATAGACTGTATAGGTATTGGTCCAAAGTCCATGTGAAAAAAGTTTTGTGCGCTTAACTCAAAAATCCCAGGAGGAGATAGATTTTTACTGTATTTCATATAATTCAAAATTGTGGGAGACCTAAAGGTCAGAGGTCAAAAGTCAGAGGGTAAAAGTTGTTCGGCATGAGGAGACGCATACGTGTATACAGGTTTCATGGCTGTATGTATAACACAGCATGAGCTATACCTGTTCAAAGATCGTACTTTCGAAGGCTTCCTACAGCGCCACCATTTGGCCGATTGCTGTAAAAAGTAATAGCACACTTCCCCACTGTAAGCTGAACACATTGATATTTTTATTTTCATTTTCTCACTAAGTATGTAGGAGTAGAAAGGAACCGAAAATCCCGTCTACTTATAAATAAATAAATAATGACAATATCTAAAGTGTGCTCGCCAGGTACTGGCGAGCCCACAATAATGACAATATCTAAAGTGTGCTCGCCAGGTACTGGCGAGCCCACAATAAATAATGACAATATCTAAAGTGTGCTCGCCAGGTACTGGCGAGCCCACAATGACTATGAGGATTTGGCGAACTTTACACTTGATTTTATTATCTTAGTAAACCTTTTCACAAACACTTAATGTTTTCAATCGCTGGTTTAAAGCCTTTTTGAAATCATCATGATATGCGTTTAGTAAATTATGGTCACATTAATTTTAAAATTAATTATAAAATAGGCTATGTTTCTAGGTGTTCTACTGGCTATAGAGAGTAAAGACCCGCCCTCCAGCCAATAGCATTCATTTCCGGCTTAATTTCTGGAGCAGATATAAAAAGATTGCAGATTTGCACTCGCTGACAAATAGTCTTTATTTACGCTCTGTCCATTTCTTTTTTACAGTCTATGGTATTTTCATGATTTGTCAACTATATATAGAGAGCATACTCTAAGTGCCTACGGTCTATTATTCCTTGATAGCAGACTGTCTATGCTCTATGCTGACTCTGAATTAATATTCCATGTCAAATTATTGCTCATAAGTAGCCACAAAATAAACAGGATATACGTATATATAATACCAGTAAGACTCCCTAATCGGGAGATAAGCGACCGTCGGCCTGATGGTGGCGCTAAAAGGGACAGATCCATGTTGATGACATGACTCTAGACATACTATATAATCTATCTACAGTTTCTATAATGTCACTATTCAGTTGTTGGTTATTATTGTTGTTGGTTAATACATTGTAGTTGGTTACCATATTTTTCCAAATAGTAGGTCTATCCTGGGTTTTTAATTCACAAAATCGATTTGAACCCCCGGCACTTAATAGGTGGCCAGCGGCTGTTTGCAATACTTATTCACGTCCATTTGAATGGCGGGTCGATGCGCAAAACGGTGTCAGACCCCCGGCGGGTATTTGGCGCCCGGCAGCTATTTGCCCCTGGGCTATTATTTGGAAATATTGTTGTTGTTGTTTAATACAGCATTGTTGCACTGAGTAGACTACACAGCAGCACCCCTGGTTTCACCCAGGAAAACACCCAGACCAGACAAAACACCAGCATACCAACACTAAATGAATCTACCGTCTGCCCTAAGGCTGTCTTCTGCTCCCAATAGGGCTCACCCAAGACCAATCAGGTCTCTGGGTTAGCTTAACCTTTTGTAATGTCACATTGGCTGGGTGTTGAGTTTCTCATCTGTTACAGTACAAGTGTGCGAGTGCATCCAATTACACTATACACACACTAGACTCTGTGCTGCTTTAAGGGGTCCATTCTGTAATTGCATTGCGGTGCCTCTGTCAGTGTGTCAGCGAGTCACCCCATGTCATCCTGGTTTTATTTACATAGTGATGCATTACATTATTAAAGACATGGCGGGTGGCATGCTCTGAAAATGTCCCCATATTCACAGAAAGAAAAGCAGTTTATACACTTTATAATTATGTTATATCGTCGTTGTCGGGTGGAAACATTGTATGTCCAAAACCTTTTTTTATTATTATTTTATAAACTATTTAAAGTAGTGAAAATATCTGATCTACAAGCACACAACTACAAACATTGTGATATAGATCTGCATTTTCACTACTTTTGTGCGACACTGTTGTATGATGAAGTAGGGCTTTAATTTACGAAAAAACATACAAATTTGAAACTTGGAGATATGAGGTTTCTGTCTGACAGTGACCAAATGGTGTCCTTGCCTTATAGCTAGTGGTTCAAAGGGTGTCCTATAAACACGTTGCAATAAGCAGCTCATTGTGCTCAGCTCCCTGTTGTTAATGCAGGATGCTTCACAAAGAGAGTCAGAGTGTCCCTGGCTGCACAGACACAGCCAGGATGGGGGAATTCTAGCACAGAAATGCAGGCTAGAAGACAGACCACCCTGTAAAGCCACTTAATCCAATGCAGTGGTCTGGCTGTTCCAGGCCAGTGTAACTGTAGGTATAGATAATCCCATGGCCACCACAATTATTCAACAGGCCGGAGCAGCAACAAGAGCGAGTGTGTGTGAGTGAGTGTGTGTGCGTGTGCGTGTGTGTGTGTGCGTGTGTGTGTGTGTGTGCGCGTATGTGCGTGTGCGTGTGTGTGTGTGTGTGTGTGTGTGTGTGTGTGTGTGTGAGTGTGTGTGTGTGTGTGTGTGTGTGTGTGTGTGTGTGTGTGTGTGTGTGTGTGTGTGTGTGTGTGTGGTGTGTGTAAGTGGTTGATTCTATTAAACATTCACCGGCTCACTCTGCTGCTTCTGCTTTATGGCTCCCAATCTGGGTCAAGTCTCTCTCCTCTCCTCCCTAAACTACCCTCTCTCTCTCTCTCTCTCTCTCTCTCTCTCTCTCTCTCTCTCTCTCTCTCTCTCTCTCTCTCTCTTCCTGTCTATCTCTTGCCCACTTGTTCTTCTCTCTCTCTGCTTCCTGCATGGGCACATGTCTGATTCACTCTTCTTCCTCTTGTCTGTCTGTCTGTCTGTCTGTCTGTCTGTCTGTCTGTCTGTCTGTCTGTCTGTCTGCCTCTCGCTTGTACCTTTCACCCATCTTTTTCCCCAATTTCCTCTTCTCTCTCTATGTATCTGTCTGTCTGTCTGTCTGTCTGTCTGTATGTCTGTCTGTCTGTCTGTCTGTCTGTCTGTCTGTCTGTCTGTCTGTCTCTCTCTCTCTCTCTCTCTCTCTCTCTCTCTCTCTCTCTCTCTCTCTCTCTCTCTCTCTCTCTCTCTCTCTCTCTCTCTACCTCTACCTCTCTCTCTTAGGGAATATTTGCATAGCTGCAGTGCTCTCAGGCCTATGTGCTCATCCAGGATCCAAGTCAAACAAGTGTGTGTGTGTGTGTGTGTGTGTGTGTGTGTGTGTGTGTGTGTGTGTGTGTGTGTGTGTGTGTGTGTGTGTGTGTGTGTGTGTGTGTGTGTGTGTGTGTGTGTGTGTGTGTCTGTGTGTGTGGGCCTGGGGGTCAGTCTGGTACTTGACTTACCGGTCGGTATATTTAAATGCTTCCCTCAACCAGAGACTGAGGTCTGAGTCTCCCAGCATTTGTTTGTTAAAATTGGAAACAATTAGACTTCATATTGAGGCGGTGACATGATTGGTTTCCTAAGCCAGTGGTTCTCAACCTTTTCAGGCTTCAACCCCCAAAATAATCATATTTCAACTGGTGACCCCCACCCTGACAAGCATTGGAATTGTAGGAGTTGGCATTACATTTAGTTTGACTCGATCTGTTCCATGCGAGGCGTTGTTAGCAGCCGATCCCGAGTATACTCGTGAAAAATACTCAAGTATTTAGAGTGCCGATCCCGAGTATACTCGCGAAAAATACTGTATATAGAGTAACGCTGGCGTTCTTACCCTATAAACCGGCGGAAGGTCTGGGCACGATCGGCCTCGCCGATTCATCATCATCACGGATCCACGTGCACAAAATAGTAATCCCATAACATGGAGGCCGACGGCCGATCTCATCTTTAATGTCCATTATCTCCAAACAACACTTTTAAAGCCAAGGATGGCATTAGATTCTCGCTACAAAAACATAATAACAAATGCATCGATCGGCCATTTTAGGATCGGCATGGGATGACGACCGCTCCCGTTGAATGACGTCATGACGTCAACCCGGAAGTGTTTACGCAATGGACTTCTGGCCTTCAAAATAAGACAATGGATGCGTATAGGAGCCTGTGAGCGGCACGCTAGACATTTAACCTGTTCATGTCTGGAGCACTAAAATGGGTTAGCATGTAGAATTGCTATTTTAACCCATAAGCTAAACATCTGGGGACCCCCCAAAATAATGGACCAATCCCCAATCACATACACACCCATTGTAACAGTTACAATGGGTGTGTATGTGATTGGGGATTGGTCCATTTGGGGACCCCCCTAGGGGTCTCGACCCACAGGTTGATAACCACTGTCCTAAGCAATAGGCCTGGTACCTTTGCCTTTAGAAGTCCACATAATGATTTGCATAGAGATCTCTGATCGTTTGGCTGGTACATACAATATAGACCTTCAACTTATAATTTCAATATTCAATTTCATATATAGTGCCAGCCTAGATCACTACACGTTGTCTCAAGACACTTTACATATAGAGCAGTTTTTGAGACAGAGATCCAACAATTCCCATCACGAGCAATCACTTGGCAACAGCGGCAAGGAGAAACTCCCCTTTAATGGGAAGAAAACCCATTAAAGGGTTCCAGGTTATGCTAGAGCCAGCATAACCTGGCTCTGCGTACAACCATCTGCTTCCACCGGTTATGTTGAAAGAGAGAGACAGAGAGAGAGAGACAGAGAGACAGAGAGACACAGACAGAGAGAGAGAGAGAGACAGAGAGAGACAGAGAGAGAGTTGCATTCAGTAGCAACCAGTGTTGTAAAAAGTACTCACATTTTATACTTAAGTAAAAGTATCAATACAGCAATGTAGAAATATTCTGTTAGGGTGCCCTCACACCAAAATACCTATGAGGCTGGGCTCAGACCAAAATGCCTACGAGAGTGGAATTCTCCATGCAGATTCTGGTTTCCCCCCCTGTCCAATCGGGTGAGTCGAAGGCGTAACATTCTGAGAATCAGGAAGGGACTGGGAGATGTTTTGTTTTGATCAAGAGTCTCGTGCACCCAAACTCTTCTCTTTTTAGCTTGTTGCATCTCCCCTTCCAATAAAGCAAGGGCGAGTACCCTTCGCCTGTCCATTATAGAGTTGACACGTAAAATATGATGAGGATCGCTACGCTAGTGTAACAGGCTACAGGGAGGGAGGGCGGTGCGGGAAGTGAGTGACAGGGGCGTCACTGGCTTTGGGACGGAATATGCTCTCTGCGTTTTTTGCCAGCTGCGCACCAGAAGAGTTTATCCACTGCCGACCATATTTTGGTCTGAGGGCAGCCTGAGAGTGGAATCCGCGTTCCGCCAATGCATTTCAATGATAAGGGAGCGTTTTTTGCAGAAATCCTCTGCTGGCATGAAACCGCTTCACTCTCATTGAAATGCATTGGCGGAACGCGGATTCCACTCTCATAGGTATTTTGGTGTGAGGGCACCCTTACAAGTAAAAGTCCAGAATTCAAAATGTACTTAAAAGTACCAAAAGTTGTGAGCTTGTAGATCAAATAAAGCTAAAGTGGTTATGTTTTTTTTTAATATATTATAATTTATATCTGCAAAGTAACAAGTAACTAAAGTTTTCAAAAATTTAGTGGAGTAAAAGTACAACATTTGGATCAGAGATGTAGTGTAGTAAAAGTATTGGAAATTGGAAATAATCAAGTAAAGTACAGGTACCTCAAAGTTGTACTTAAGTACAGTATTTAAGTAAATGTACTTAGTTACTTTACACCACTGGTAGCAACATCAACAATAATAACAACAATAATAATAATAACAGCTATATGAAAAGTGTGCAGCCATAATAATCCATGGAAACCATTGGTCCACAGCAATCATGATCCATGGAAGCCAGTGAGATGAGGAAGCACAAGAACTCTGGGGAAGAAGTGAAGTTAGTTAATGGGATGGATGGATACATACAGTACAGTACAGGGGGAGAGGAGGAGAGAGCAGCTTGGTGAGTCATGCTGGGAAGTCCCCCGGCAGTGTAAGCCTATATCTAAGGGCTAAAGTGCTCAACTATACGTTATATCGAAAAGTAAAGTTTTAATCCTGGGAGGTGTTCTCCCTCCCGCTCTATTGTTGGAGATTCTGGGAACCGCAAGTAAGCATCCTGGTTTCACTGTGTTCTAACAGGGTTGTATAAAGCACAATTATTGGGCCCGATTCATCAATCTGGTCATAAATATAGTGTAAATAAAGTGACTAAATCTGGCTAATATTTCTGTCTTACCTTCAAAATCCCTTCAAAATCCCTGACAAAAAACATTGCTGAATCTGATCCCTAACTTGGGAATTGTCCTAATAAATGCCGGTAAGATCAAAATATGGGTGTAATTTGGCTGTAAAGTGCTTGATGAATCGGGCCCAAGGAGCTTTGTAGGTGAGGAGGAATATTTTCTGGATTTTTTCTGGAGGGCAGAGAATTTAATGTAGGAGAAATATGATCTCTTTTCCTAGCTCTTGTCAGTACATACACAGCAGCATTCTGGACCAGCTGGGAAGTCTTTAGAGACTTCTTGGGGCTGCATGATAATAAGGAATTGCTATAATCCAGCCTGGAGGTAACAAATGTGTGAACTAGTTTTTTTCTGTATATGTTTTGCAATGCTACTGTAGGTAGGTGGGGGAAAAGGCAGTCTTTATATACACCCAAATATATTGATATACTCCGAGATTCCTTGTAGTGGTGCTCAAGGCAGGGTAATGGCATCCAGAGTAGCAATATCATTACATAATGTGTCTCTAAGTGTTTAGGGCCAAACATAATAACTCCAGTTTTGTGTGAGTTTAGTGGCATATCATTGTGTCATCCAGGTCTTTGTGTATTTAAGACATGCTTGAAGCTTTGGTTAACCGATTGGTTTCATTGATAAATATAATTGGGTATCATCTGCATACCAATGACAATGTATGGAGTGTGTTTCAATGACCTTGGGGTTGGATAATGTGGTGAACATTGTCTAGTCTTCCCTTGCCAGCGATTTCGAGCGTTTTTTACTAACCTTTGAATATCCACAGATTTATTTTCCAACTTGCATGTAAACAGTGGAAGTGACGTTGATAAGACTCGTCTCTCTTCTTTCAACCGGAAAAATAACATTATGTCTGCGATCACCCTATCTTTAGTTAGGGTCAGTAGAAAAGGCTTGTTTTGACCAAAAAAACTCATCTGAGAAAAAATTGCGAGATAAAGAGACTTTTCTAATTCCACTTACATGGAGGCGGACGGACCGGGGGATTTCTGGATGATGTAATTTTCCGTTGCATTCTGGGTATTGGAGTCCTGCTATCACTCACGGGTGCAGGGGAGCACTCGCTATCATAATCCAATGTAATTAAAGAAGTCTTTTGTGGTGTGGACAAAGGACAACAACAAGATTTCTCGTTGTTGGCATTGAATGAGAACAGTCAATGCCGTCTTTATTCTGTGTTTGCTTGGTTCATGTGTAGACAGTACAGGTGCATGTAACTCTTTTAGCCCTGTCTGTTTGCTGGCCCTGAGGCTAACCTTGGAGCAGCTCTGTCTGCTTACTGAAACTATGAGTCAGCGACTCTACCAGGAGGCTGCGCTGTATCGCTTTTAGCCAAAGAACAATGCACATACAAACGCACATGCTCACACACACAAACACACAGTCTCACGGCAATGCCTTTCATCATGTCATAACCCATTTGGGTAATAGCTCGAGAAAAGGCCCATTTAGCAGCTCTACTATATAAAGCCTGTTGCTATACAGGCTACTTGTGGCTGCTATTTTTAAGACAAGACAGTGCCTACAGCACACCTTGACATCTCAGTTACTTATCCCTAAGGTATTAGGATGCTTGTCCCACCTTTTTAAATTCATGTATTTTACTATGCAATACCTTTGTGTGGAACAAAGTATGTGTGTCTTATGATGTCTGATAATGTGGTGTGTGTATAGTTGGGATTAACCATTTGAACACTAAAACCACACCTAGTGGGAAGTGAGCGGTGCTATATTTATGAGTTAATTGAATCAAGCGCCCCGCTAGCCAATCACAGCGTGCCCTGCAAAGCTAGGCCAATGGGACCCCATGGGCATACAACAAACTTTGAGACGATTGTGCCACTATGTAGGCCATATCTAGGCCAGATGTAGGCCAAGCTTCAGTTTACCTAAACCCCTGAACATTTTTTACGTGTTTTTCCCACCAGTTTGTGACCGGACAAAGCCAGATGTTGGAGCTTATAGCCCCTGTTCCAAGAGCACAGCTCAAATTCTACAAGCTCAAAATGTGTCATAGCATGTTGCATTGTGAACTTATGTAGATCAGTTATTTACAGGAAACTGAATTAGTTAGAGGGGGGGAAAAGAACGGAACATGTAGGCTACAGAGCCAACCCTTAAGTGGCTTATACCCGATGTCTCTGGTTCACATTGACACATTTCCTGGGGCTGCCCAGATCATGCATGTCATGCATGTCTTCTCTTCTTTTTTAGTTTTTTACTCTCAAAAAAGCATCCGCAATGTAGTGCATTTGAAACTACATTGCAGTGCACATCATGGGGTGATCACTGCTTGCCTCCTGTGAATTGTTTTATTTTATTTTTTGTTTATTTTATTTTTATTTTGTTGCTGAGTGAGGTCAGCAGACAAAGTGACAAGAGTGAGATGAAAAAACCTGAGTGAAATGTGCCAATGTCAACCAGAGACATCGGTACATACATTCAGTACAACAGGATTGATTCCTAATCTATGTAACTTGTGAGTATGTCAAGAATACCAGACTTCCTAACTAAATGATACTCCAGTTGTTCTCAACCTGTAGTACGCGAGGCCCCTTCTGGTGGTACGTGAAGGACTCTCCCCAAAAAAGAAAAAAGGGGCCTGCAGTTCCAGCTTCAATATTTACAGGCTGCGTTCACACCGTAAAGTCATACAGTATGCCCTGTCACTCTCCTTTGGGGATATGAGGGGGGTAGGGTGTCGTCCAATTCATTCCCTATGGAAGTCACATGGTTTCATGCCTCTAGCAAGTCTCTTGGCTTAAAGCAAGCTTGTATTTTAGCACCTGTATTTTAACATCAGTTATTATGGTGGTATTTTCTGAGGTGGTAATTGGCGTAAAAAGGTTGAGAACCATGCTGCTTTACACCATGGACATGACGTTTCGAGCCTCACGGCTCTTCATCAGACTCTATAGTGTCCATGGCTGAGACAGAATTATCTCATGTTAATGGTTAATGATGTGGATACAGCGGTTACAGGTTTGCATTGTGATTATACCTGTCCTCATTATAATGAGAAATGTGATGTTATAATTACAAGCCAGTGGCTCCTCTCCACTCGCTGTTCCTCGCCTCTCCTGCACACTGTAGTTGTGAACAGTGCCTGTCACCTCGGCCTGTTGATGCTTCTGATGACAGCCGCTGTCTCTCCAAATAGCCCCTGTAACCGTTTGAGAAGAGGTGAGAACATTCACAGCCCGGCTCTGCTCTGCTCTGCTCTGCTCTCAACACCATGTGCTGGTGGAGTGGGAGTTGTGGAGGTGATGTGACTAGACCCTGTTACATAAGGAGAGACTGGTACTTCGTTATACAATATAGGTGCAAATGCAGAGGCAACCCTAAAGCGACAGAAACACGCTGGCGAGGCATAAAAATATGACGTTCATTATCTCCTCCACACTCTGAATAAACATCTACATTTTATTTGGCATTTTAGTCTCACAATGTTCTTGCCATGTCTACGTCTCTGGGGGGTTTGAATCATCGTTCCAATACTCAATTCCCCGTGTAGTACCTGATCACTGTTAACCCCTACTGTTTTATCTGGGGTTGTAGAGTGACAACCCCGTCTCCTCCAATACACATGGAATCACCAGCTGTTTCTTGCACCTGACATTGAGGAGGAC